>NC_137022.1:27231914-27251914 GCF_032717465.1 Coenobita brevimanus | reverse complement strand
ACTGTTTCCCCCATTCACTGCTGTCCCTTATACTGTTTCCCCCATTTCACTGCTGTCCCTTATACTGTTTCTCCATTTCACTCTAACCCCTTATACTGTTTCCCCATTTCACTCTAACCCCTTATACTGTTTCCCCCATTCACTGCTACCCCTTATACTGTTTCCCCCATTTCACTCTAACCCCTTATACTGTACTGTTTCCCCCATTTCACTCTAACCCCATATACTGTTTCTCCCATTTCACCGGTACTCTTCCTACCTTTTACCTATTTCACTGTTACGTCCATTTCACCGTCACTTCCATTCACCGTTCATCATTTTCACTGCCGCTTCATTCACTGCCCCCCGCCCCACGCGCGCTACGTGTGTGTGCACCACGAGGGTCACCGCTACACTGCCGCCCCTCCCTCTTACCTTGCTTCACCTCAGCCTCTCCCCCCTCCCATCTCCCCCACCCCTTACATCCATCTCCTCCTCCCTCCATCCCTCAAACCCCTTCTCCCTCATCCTCACCTTTCTTGGCAGCGATTCCCCCTCCCCCTTCTCCTTTTCCACCTACACCCCTCTCTCATCTCCTCCCTTGCCAGTGGTCTGCCCCCTACCCTCCACCCTCCTTCAGTCCCCCTTTTGCAGTTCCCCCCCACAACCCCAACCAACCAACTCTCCCTCCTTCACCTCTTCCACAGTGATCTTCCCCCCATCCCACTCCCTCCCCAACACCCCACCTCCTTCCCTACCAAAGTCTACACACCACTCCACCCCTACCTCTTCTTCCTTCTCCACCTCCTTACCCCCACCGTGACCCCTCCACAATCCCCCCTCTTCCCCCATCCATTTGGTTTTGGTAACTTCATCTCATCCTCAGCAAGTGATCCAAGTCCTTACTGTCTCCTCGTAATGGACGCCTTCACGTGATGGTATTGATATGAGAGGGCGGTGGAGCTGCCTGGTTATACAGACGTGCCCTTAGCTCCCTCCTTTCCCCCGAAGTGAAGGACGGTGGGCTGCAGGAGAGGGGCAACTTCATCCTGCAGTCCACTAAGATCACATCCATATAAACCTAGGACATCAGCAACTACTACTACTACTACTATCTGTTCCCTTCCGGTCATGAGATTAGTTCCGGCCGAAAGATAAGTTCCGTGAGATAGGGTACAACGGGCCATCCTCTCACCGTCTCGGGTGTACCACGAATTCATGCTCCCAGGAGTACATACATACTCTTAACTGATGTATCGAATTATATGGATTTAACCAGTGATGATGGAGAGAGAGAGAGAGAGAGAGAGAGAGAGAGAGAGAGATTAACAGGAAGGAAAATACTGAAGTGTGTGAAGATCCATACCACAATGACGACGAAAATAAGGATGATGATAATGATGATGGAGGAGGAGGAGGAGAAGAAGAAGGAGGAGGAGGAGGAGGAGGAGGAGGAAACAAAAGAAAAAGAAGAAGAAAGTAAAAGAAAAAGAAAGATAGTTCACATTAATCTAGCCACCGTAAACCCTAGTCCACGAATCTGTCAATGATGATGGATGATAAGGATGATAACGAGATAAGGGAACGACACAGACACACCCTTAATCACTTCACCTGTATCACTTAATTGACAGGTAGGGGTGATCTGCCCTAAGCCTATTAATATTATCACAGGTGAGAATGCCAAGGTGCTGAGCATATTTGGTCAGTGTCAGGTGAGGTAGGGTGTGTGTGTGTGTGTGTGTGTGTGTGTGTGTGTGTGTGTAAAGGAGAAAGCGAGAGGAGGGTAAATAGAGAGGAAGAGAGTGATCCAGACTGACAGAAGACAAATGAAATCAAAGAATTGCTCGAAAGAGAGAGACTGAGAGAGAGACACACTAACGGAAGATAGATAGAGGAGAAAGAATTGCGTGAGGGAGGAAATCAGTGAAGAGAGAGAGAGAGAAAGAGAGACAGAAACAGACAGACAGGCATATTTCTGGATTTTGACCCTTCTGTTATCGCACGGCACCTGAAAATGCCAAGGTAAGCACAGGTGGTCATTGTCATACGGGGTGGGACGCGATGGGGTGGAGTGTGGGGAGAGAGAGAGAGAGAGAGAGAGAGAGAGAGAGGAGGGGGAAGCAGAAGAATGTGATGGATGGAAATTTATAAACAGAGAGAAGGAAGTGGAAATTAGGGGTCATGTAGAAATTGAGAGAGAGCCATTCCGTCTCCGGCCTGATCTTTTGACACCCGCACCACACAAGCCCTCTTTCCCTTTCTCACAGACAGGAAGTTCAGGCTGTTATTTCTGTTATTTCCTGTTATTTCTGTTCTGTTGCCTCTGTGTTCACTCGCAACTACTTTGAATTCCTTTTCTTGTTATTTTGTCATTTATTTAACTTTTCCTATTTTCTGTTTCTGTATTTCATGTATTTATGACTCTCTCTCTCTCTCTCTCTCTCTCTCTCTCTCTCTCTCTCTCTCTCTCTCTCTCTTATCGTCGTCCTCGTTGTTATGGTTGTCCGCTCCTCCTCCTCCTCCTCCTCCTCCTCCTCCTCCTCTGCCACCACCACCACCACCATCTCTTCTTCTTCTTCTTTTTCTTCTTCTTCTTCCTCCTCCTCTTCTTCTTCCTGGTAGCCTCCCTCTTACCCAGCAACAATAGCTCTCCATGCCCACAAAAACAATAGCAACAGCCTTCACTTCACCTCACCCGCTCTGTAACCCCCAGTTCAGATCTACTCAAGCTTATTACCTTTACCTGTCATTATCATCTTAATTAAACCCTACACTACCTGGATTTCCTTTATTTATTATTTATTCATTTATTTACTTTTAACGTTATACAATTAGGTGATATTAATTACTATATTCAAGATCTACAGTATATTAGTTAAGAGGTGACATCGTAGCAATGAGGTAGGCAGGTGGATAGGTGGGTAGGTAGGTGGATAGGCAGATAGACAGATGGATAGGTGGGTAGGTAGGTGGATAGGCAGATAGACAGATGGATAGGTAGGTAGTGGAGAGGCAGGTGGATAGGTGGGTAGGTAGGTGGATAGGCAAATGGTAGGTAGGTGTATAGGTAAGAAATGGATGGGCAGGTAGATAGGTAGTGGATAGGCGGGTGGACAGGTAGACAGGTGCAGAGACAGGTAGACAGATGAATAGGTAGGTAATTTGGCAGGCAGGTGTATCGGTAGGTAGATAGACAGGTGGATAATTAGACAGGTAGATGGAAAGCTAGATAGTTAGCTGGTGTATAGATAAGTAAGCGGATAGACAGGTAGTTGAATAGCTAGGTAGATAGATAGGCAGGTGTATAGACAGATAGATGAATAGACAGGTGGATAATTAGACAGGTATGGCGTGGGTCAGCCTTGAACCGATGACGTCACGGCCATACCTGCAAACCCCGACCACTCACTCACTTACCCAACGCATTTACGACGCCGTGAGAATTTCGTAAACGGAGGCCCTTTTCGTACGCTGGGAGGGGGTCTGGCGCTGTGTTTTCGTGGAGATAAGTAAGCTGCCTCGTATCTCCTACGTGTTGATGTTTTTGTGTACATTTATAAGGGACACGTCTTGAAACAGTCATGCAGAACTGATACAGACACAAGCCGTACACATGCACACGCACACACATACATACATAACATACTTACACATCATCTTATCTACCTACCATCTTACATACCTCCCTACTTCCTGGTCTACGTTCCTACCTACCTTTTGTTCATTACCTTGCCTACCTGCCCATCTACTCACCTCCCCCTCTCCCTCTCTTCCCTTTTCCTACCTGCTTACCTTCTTACCTGCCTACCTACAATACCTCCCCACCTCCCTACCCAAACACCAGCATACCTACCTACCTACCTACCTACCTACTTACCTACCTACCTACCTACCTACTTACCTACCTACCTACCTACCTACTAACCTACCTACCTACCTACCTGCCTACTAACCTACCTACCTACCTACCTACCTACCTACTAACCTACCTACCTACCTACTAACCTACCTACCTTCCTACTAACCTACCTACCTACCTTCCTGCTAACCTACCCACCTACCTACCTACCCACCTACCTGCCTACCTACCTACCTACCGCCTATCCCTTTCACTCTCTACACAGGTCATCCCCTCTGACCCTGCCTTGTATTTCTCCTTCACCCCCTCTTATTTTCCTCCCTCCTTTCCTTGCCTCAGTCTTCCTTGATCTTTCCTTCCTTTCTCTCCTTCTCGTGTCCTCTACTTTCCTCTCTTCTTTTCTCTTGTCTTCTCTTCTCTCCTCTGTTCTGTTCTCTTCTCTTCTCTTCGCTTCTCGTCTCTTCTCTTCTCTTCTCCTCTTCTCTTCTCTCCTGTCCTCTCCTGTCCTCTCCCTCCCTCCTTCCACCTCTCCTTTGTTCCTATCCTTTCTTCTCTTCCTTCCCATCTTCTCTTCTCTCCTCTCCTCAGTCTCTATATCCTTCCACCTCATCCTGTGTCTTCCTACCATGATGCAGGGTGGACAGATAACGCAGACTTAGCCGTCCTCTGAGCACACGAGAAATTGCATAGTAGAGAGGAGGAGAGAAAAGTATCAGAACACACAGCTCCCTAACACGTTTTCCTGAGCGACTTATTTTGTTTATTACACACTGCTGTCCTCTTCTGCGTCACATTAGTCCTTCCAGTGTCCACATACTCTGCATTAAAACCGTATAAAAAGGTTATTAACCAGCCATATCCAAAAATAAATCGATTAGGAAAAGATGTTAGGGAGCTTCCTTAATCAAAAAGAGTACCTGTCGAATTTTGTATCTAAGAGTTTTTGAAATAAATAATACACCTGTTAATGAAAAAGGTGAGCAACAGCAAAAACAGGAACAGCAGTATATGATAGCAAAAACAGCGACCTTTGCCTGTCCCTGAGTGTGTGTGTGTGTGTGTGTGTGTGTGTGTGTGTGTGTGTGTGTGTGTGTGTGTGTGTGTGTGTTAACGAATGCTCACGATTCTCTACTTAATTATATATAATTCGTCTTCATTGGAAATTGGTAATGTTTTTGTTTAGCAGACCAGTTAGCTTACACACACACACACACACACACACACACACAGGAAGACCGCACACTCACTCAAGCACACATACACACACACACACGCTCATAAAGGTGTTGTGCCGGCATATGGGTGTGTCCCCGTGTGTGTGTGTGTGTGTGTGTGTGTGTGTGTGTGTGTGTGTGTGTGTGTGATTTTTTCCCTGTACCAACGACCACTCACGCCTCTCGTAAATAATAGATATCTTGCTCAATTTAATTTTTATTTTTTTTGCTAAGTCTGTTGGATTATTACACACACACACACACACACACACACACACACACACACACACACACACACACACTAACATTATCGCTGACCCTTTTCGAGTGTGTGGATGATGTGTATATGTGTTGGAGTGTGTGTATGTGCGTGTGAAGAAATTACTTACATGTGTATATTTCACCTGTTGGCATGTGCATGGCTATGTGCACACTGGAGTATGTGTGTGTGTATATGCAAGTGAGTGGGCAAGTTTATGAGTATGGACTTGTGTTTTTTCATTGTGTTTGTGTGTGTGTGTGTGTGTGTGTGTGTGTGTGTGTGTGTGTGTGTGTGTGTGTGTGTGTGTCTTTATCCCTCAGCCCAACAGACTCCACACTTCGACACATACCACCACTTGGGCACCAACCTAACATCCACTAGAATTAAAGATAACGGTATTGGCAACGGTAGCACTGGACATAACGGTAGAAATAACGGTACTGTCAACGGTAGAGGTAGATGGGGTGGTAGATGCAGGAAGGTACAATCCCTTATCTCACCCTGAAGGCAATTAGACTCGCCCAATTAGACCTTCGCCCTGTCTACCCCTGAACCAGCTTTGCCGAAGGGATAGGAGGGTACGGGAGAGTTTTTTTTTTTTTCATGTATGTCTGTCTGTCTGTTTGCCTATGTTTGTGTGTCTGTCTGTCTCTCTGTGTTTGTGTGTCTGTCTATCTGTCTGTCTGTCACGAGTATATCTGCTTTAATTTGTACCTATTCTAACAGACCTGCCTAGTCATATTCCCTCTCTCTCTCTCTCTCTCTCTCTCTCTCTCACTTTTATATAGGTCAACAGTTATCCTTGTGAGGGTCACCAAACGACAAGTAGAATCCAATCCCTTCCTTGCAGAGCGGGGAGGCGTGTTGAGAGAGAGAGAGAGAGAGAGAGAGAGAGTTTTGGGTGTGTCGCGGAGTGTGAGTGAGGAAATATATGTGTACAGTTGCGTTCATTTAGAGAGAGAGAGAGAGAGAGTACACTATACCCATCACAACCAAACGAAGTCTTCCCAACTAATTCCTAAAGAGAGGAGATGGCTCAGTTTAAAGCTTAATAGAACACACGAGTTTACGTTCCAGGTCCCTATTTTAGATACGAACACCTGGGTGAAGATATGAGCGGAAAGTTTCACGGTCAGCCTAGGAAATCGAACCCGAGACTTGTCGGTTGCTGTCCGAGTATGCTTACAATTACACCAACACCCTAATATGGTCGTTAATTCTTTTACTTTTCTACTATCTATCTATCTATAGTCAGACGCCATTATCCCGTAAGGGGTAGCCACAAACAAATCACCTCCATGTCGCCCTGTTCCCTGCTATTTCGCTGCCCTCCCCCCAACTTACAGCCTCTAGATTTAATAGATTGAATACCATTGCAGTGGATGATTATTTAACCTTGCTTGACCTTCTAATCCCTCCCTCCCTCCCCCGTACCTACCCTCCCTCCCTTCCTCCCCTCCTCGTACCTTCTCTCCCTTCCTCCCTTCCTCCCCTCCTCGTACCTTCTCTCCCTCCCTCCCTCCCTCCCTTCCTCGTACCGTCTCTCCCTAATTCCCCCTCTCTTCAGTTAAAAAAAAATGTGTAAGAGATGTAAGAAGGATGATGATGAAACACACACACACACACACACACACACACACACACACACACACACACACACACACACACACACACACACACACACACACACACACACACACACACACACACACACACACACACACAGAGTCCAAACACGCAATCACTCTGCTTACATAACGACCTGTACCCGTCAGCTAATGTACACACCCCATCCCACCCGCATCACACCCCCTCCCTCACACCCCATCCCCCTCAACTCCCTCACCCACATCCCATTACCCACTCCTTCTCCCTCACCCACACTCCTATCCAACCCCATCGCCTCATGTCACTCCCATCCCATCCCCTCCACTCCCACTACTCACTCCCATCCCCATCCTCACCTCCCTCACCTCCTCCCATCCCACCTCATCCCCTCCCACATTCCCTGACGTTCCCACCCTCCACCCACCACCCCCAACCCCACCAGCATCACGTCATCAATACCTCCTTACATTCAACAAGTTACATTTTGACTAAAGCATAACAAGAATTTACATAGGGCCGTTCTGGTGACTCCTTCAATAGAGTTTTCCCATACTGGTGCTGACAGACAGGAAGACAGACAGGAAGACAGGCAAGCAGGCAGACAGATAGACAGACAAACTAACTAACTGTCCTAACCAGAAACACGGTCTTCTTGGAGGGGCATAACAACTTCAGCTGACCCGTTATGAGGTATGGATTCACTCTGTAATACCCACATCCTGACGATTTGTGTTCAGGCGAGGGACACTCCAAGCCAGCGAAGGACTACTGTGGACCTCCTTCCCGTGTGTGTGTGTGTGTGTGTGTGTGTGTGTGTGTGTGTGTGTGTGTGTGTGTGTGTGTGTGTGTGTGAGTGAGTGGGTGGGTGGGAGGGATCTCAAGCACATTCTCCCAAGCGAATTATTTTCCTGTTATTCCATCAGTAGTCAGAGTCCGGGCTGACACTGATACTCATATATAATTTCCATACACAGCTTATCCTCCTCTGGGTTATGCCTTCTTCATTTTCCCCTGGCCTCGCCGTGTGGTAGGACCCTGTTATTATTACCTCCGCCAAGGAGGTTATGTCTTCACCCCTGTCCGTTTGTTTGTTGGTTGGTTGGTTTGTGAGCAAGATTTCACAAAAAACTACTGGACGGATTTCCATGAAACTTGGTAGAGGAATGGGCCTTGACCCAGAATAAATTCCTTTTAAATTTTTGTGCGGATCCGGATAAAGGTGCCGATCCAGGATTTTTTTTTTTTTTTTTTCACTTTAACATTGCGAGATAGGGCGTTTTTCGACATTTTCGTAATTTTTTTCAGTGAATATTGCATGGATCTTGATGAAAAAAATCAGACATATTTAGGATGTTGGTATATACGATTGTGTACAGTTTGGCGCAGATCCATACCTTGACGGAGGTATGCGGTCTACTGAGTGCCATTCTAATTATTATTATTATTATTATTATTTTGTCCAGTCGAGTTCACGGTGCATTGGAGGGATTTTTCGAGCTGAAGGGGTTACACACATCTATCTCTCTATATCTATCGATTAATCTATTTGTGTCTGTCTGTCTGTCTGTCTGTCCATCTGAGTGTCTGTCCACCTGTACCATTCCATCTTTCAATCCTCCATCTTTCGACCCATGAGGGATGAACAGGAAATTAGCGCAAGAGGGATCGAATATTATCCACACCAATATTTTTTTTTTTTCTTAATGCAAGGAAGAAGGAACCAAAGGCCTGTGAGTTCCCCCAAAAAACTAATCAGTTATCATCTCAATATGCATTTAATTTTTCTACCCTCTAGATAATGTACAACCGAATTCATGTCATCAAAGCAGGTGCACCACTGAGGGTAAGAAAAAAAAAATATAATTTTTTTTTTTTTTTTTTTTTTTTTTTTTTTTTTTAATCCGTGGTGTCAGACTGCTTCGTGTCAAATGTTCACCGATACCTTTTTCATCGACAGTATAAAATATCTGGTAATGTAATCCTGGTCACTCAAAATAATAGGTAATGTAATCCAGGTAACTTAAGATGATTGGTAATGTAATCCAGGTAGATAATGAGACGCAGGTACATCGCGTCTCAAAACATTATCACCACACAGAAAATACCGACAACTTTGCCCTTTCACCTCCTTACAAGAGAGAGAGAGAGAGAGAGAGAGAAGGAAAGAAATGAAAGAAAGAAAATGAAGAGAAAGAGAATGAGAGGAAAGAAGAAAGAAAGGGGGAAATCAAAAATAAATGTCTTTTGTCAGCGCACGGTCAGACAAAACACGTGTAATATTCACCTTTCCTCAGAGACTCACCTGTAATATTCACCTGTAACATTCACCTTTCCTCAGAGACTCACCTTTATCTCAGCGTCACCTTACAAGGAGATTCACGGCGTCTTAAGATTTACGTGGATTCAGCTCCGTCTTACGAGGAAGGTCACCGCGTATTCACTGGGGACTCACTTCCTCGAGGTGGCCGGGAGAAGTGTGGCTGTGTGTGTATATGCTCCAGGGTAGAAGTGTGTGTGTGTGTGTGTGTGTGTGTGTGTGTGTGTGTGTGTGTGTGGCCCTCGGCTTATGTTACCTCCTTCTACTTGAGGGTGTCAGCTCGAGAGAGAGAGAGAGAGAGAGAGAGAGAGAGAGAGAGAGAGAGAGAGAGAGAGAGAAAGAGAATTTTTTGAGGATGAGATGGAGACCTGTGTGAGTGAACGAAAGAATGTGTGTGTGTGTGTGTGTGTGTGTGTGTGTGTGTGTGTGTGTGTGAGAGAGAGAGAGAGAGAGAGAGAGAGAATTTCCCACTTCTTTCATCAATTACTCAGAACACTCAAGTCTTGCTGGTATTTTCCCGACTGAAGGACAGGTGCAAGAGCCAGACTTTCATCATCATCATCATCATCATCATCACCATTATCATTATTTCTGGATAAACCTCCTCCCAGTCTCCCTCTTATAAATCTCACACATTATTGTTCATTTTTAGGCCAGTAACTCATTCCATCCCGTAACGTATTTTACTGTTTGATTCATTTTATTCATTTCAGGGGAGATTTCTTGTTCCTCTACTTCGAAATATCTCCTGAGACACGCAAAATCGTCTCGAAAAATTAAAATAGAAAAATACTTTAAGGACCGAATGAGTTAATATCCTTTTAAATAACGACTTACCCGTCCATACCAAATGCATGCTGGTGCGGGGGCGGCGGGGGTAGAGTTCAGGATCACTGTAACTCGTAAAATTTCTCCACCCCCCATCGGTATGCTTCTGGTGTGTCTACGCCATATGTACAGCACTGCAATACCAGGAAGATATGTGAAAAATTGGAAAACAAACTTGTAATGAAAAAGTGTTGGATTGTAATACGACTTTGGTATTACGGCAGCGGATTACGAGTCAAGAATATTGAAATCTGCAGATAAATACGCATTGCCTGTTTGAAAGCATCCCGTGTTTACATCTCGGAGTTCACGAGTTACAAATAAAGGTAGTGGAGCTTGAAGTAGTCTGCGTCTTGCGTCACTGATAAACACACACACACACACACACACAGAGACACGCTACATGCAGACAAATAAGCACACTCATTTACACGCATACACCTGCATACAAGCGTATATACATCCATACACGCGCACACAAGCGTTGATTATTATTTTTCGGTTCAATGCATGTCACCGAAAACTCAAACCCATGCCCTCAATACAACACTAGAAACTAAACACAAGATACGCGGGAAATCCAATACATCCCAAGCCAAGACCTCTGAGCTCTTATGTTTGTATATCTATGTCCAACCCAAGACCCGAACAATGTAGCACCTCGAAGCGCATGACACTCTTGGGACATTCGTTATTTTCGTTACACAAGAGCAAAATACTTCAGCAACATCTTTTAGGACAACATATGCGCCATCAAACACCAAAATTCATCTCAGTTAACGAAGAAGATGAAAAATTTGAGCAAGGAAAAAGAAGACAGTTGTGCAAGACAGTCCAGTGGCAGTGTGAGGGTAGCGGCGGATTTGTTGACATTCGGAGCCACAGAGTTTCCGTAGAAAATATACAGTAACATGAGCTCCGTGGGTTCCTGGCTCTTCTCTCGACCTCCCAGCCCGACCCCACAGCCAGGGTTCACGGCCACGGCGGTCACACAGGCGGAGGTGAGCTGAATTTCGACACCGTTTTTGAAAATTAGCAAAATAGTTTAGCGGTTCTCGACTCGTGTTTACATTCCATACCACCTCGAATCTTCAGCCCCTACACAGTGAAGCCCTTTGTTCTTTTACCCATATTTACTACTCTCAGACGATTTTATTAAGCTTACGGGGGATTTTTTGAGGTGGAGGGGTTGGAGGTAGCTTTCATTAATCCCTTTACCGCCAGAGATAATTTCAGAGTTGAGTGAAAATCGCCTGGTCGTAGAAAGAGAATGCAAAATACCTCATTGGACTGAATGTATTAAGGCATATTTTCAAGGTCATAGAGCTCCGTAGCATCTCCTCCTGAGCGGTTTAATATTGGTGATTTATTGTACGGTACTGAATTGCGTGTTTTTTGGAGCAAGTTTATTTCATTTGTTTATGTTTTGCACCAGGAAGTATTAGTAATGGAAGTATACCTTGTTATTGCTTGTATTATCTTTGTCTTGTTATATTCTGTACCTTATTTGCACACACACACACACACACACACACACACACACACACACACACACACACACACATAAATGCGGATGTATCAGTCTGAGGGGAATATATTTAATGATTTTGTTGAGTTATTTATCATCAAGCTGCGCTTCACTGTGTTGAATATTTGATATTATTATTATTATTGATGCTCTTATTATTATTATTATTATTATTATTATCATTTACTATTACTACTACTACTGCTACTACTGATTATTATTATTATTATTATTATTATTATTATTAGTAGTAGTAGTAGTAGTATTACCGTCATCATCATCATCATCATCATCAATACCTACTGTCGTACCGTCATGTTTAGCCAGGGGTGGTGGTGGGTGGGGAGAGAGCCTTACCCTTTGCTGCTCTAGTACTCCAATATTTATAATTATATATATTTCATGATAAAGCTAGATTGCCTTGCTAGGACCGTAAGAACCGTTTAATCTATGTAATAAGTTGTTTTCCTTCAGTTTCCTTCGTTAACACCTTTTCATCTACCCCTCCTTCATTCCCCTTCACTTGAGTTAGTCTGTCTGTCTGTCTAGCTATGTGTATTTATCTGTTTATTTGTCTGTCTTTCTGTCTGTCTGTCTCTGTTGCAATCCCTGCCTTATCATCAATTCATTTACCCTCCCTTCGCTTCTCTTCGCATGAATCAGCCACTCTGTCTGTCTGCCAGCCTGTCTGCCTATGTCTGTCTACCTGCCTATCTATCTTTCTGTCTGTCTACCGATCAATATTATGTTCTTTTTCTTTTTTTTTTGGGGGGGGCCTCTTTATTTTTAGATAGTCCCAACACCAGATGCCTTTTTTTAACCCCCTCACTGCGATGGCTTTTCAAAATTCAAATCCTTATCAGAGAAGTTAATGGAAGTTGTGAGGCTAAGCGAGAACGAGGTTACGGCCGTATCCGCCAAAATATTATAGGTTTGCTGGCCCTGCGTTGAAAGTCACAGGTCAAATTAACGGACGAATCATCCCAGGTGTCCTCCACGCTTAGGTAGGTTGGTAAGTAGATAGGTTGGTTGGAAGGTAGGTGGGTTGAAAGGAAGGTAGGTAGGATGAAAGGAAGGAAGATAGGTGGGTGGTAGGTTGGTATGTAGGTAGGTAGGTAGAGGGGGAGACAGGCAAGCAGATACTGAAATAAGCAGACAAGCAGGCAGGGAAGCAGAGCACTCACCATCTCCCCGACATGTATATCAAGTAGCCTAACTAAGAGATGATGAAGGCACACAGAACAGGAGGCTGGGTTGTGGGAGGCTGACAGGGGGTGGTTAGAGATGATGTGTGACCAGGATAAGAAGACTTGGGTAGTTCCTATTCTTCATGGTTCCTCTTAGACTCTGATACTTCTTGTTAATGATTCTCCTTCATGGTATCCTTCCTCATGGTCTTAGTGATATCTTAAGAATATTAAAAGGCTCTGTTACATCAATTTAATGGTTCTTCTTCATGGTTGTGGTATTGTTAAAAAAAAAAATGATTTATTGATGTATTCTTTATGTCATTCTTACCATCTCAGGACACTTATTTATCTTAGGAGACATTTTTTGAGCTTAAGGAACTCGGGCTTGTATTCTCCGTAGCACATTTTCCTTAGCGATTTATTTTGCTTACTACACCTTGCTACTTTCCTGTATGCAGTTTATATCTTTTTACTTCCAAGATAGATTACGTGAATAATACAAAAGTGATTATTAATGAGCTATATGCAGGAATAAATCGCTACGGAAGAGGTGTTAGGGAGAATATAGGCCTCGATCCAGCCTTTAAAGATTCCTCCCTTGTAAGACATTTCCCTTAAGCTGAGAAAAATCGTATGAGGGATCAAGAGTAAAGGAAAAATATACGGCATTGGGTAGAATTATTATTATTATTATTATTATTATTATTATTATTGTTGTATCATCATCATCATCACTACTGCTACTACTACTACTACTACTACTATTATTATTACTATTATTATTATTATTATTATTATTATTATTGTTATTATTATTATTATTATTATTATTATTATTATTATTATTATTATTATATTCCGCTGTCAGTGAAGGGAATTTGATATTGTGTAATCCTCAGTGACGCAAATCTCAAGTCCAAGAACACTGTCTTATCTTGGCTGTGTGTGTGTGTGTGTGTGTGTGTGTGTGTGTGTGTGTGTGTGTGTGTGTGTGTGTGTGAGGGGTAAGCGTGTTAGTAGGTTATGTTTATGAGTGAGTGAGTAAGAAAGAATGTGTGTGTGTGTATGTGTGTGTGTGTGTGTGTGTGTGTGTGTGTGTGTGTGTGTGTGTGTGTGTGTGTGTGTGTGTGTGTGTGTGTGTGATGAAACCAAGAGTGTGTGTGTAGCCACTACTCCTAAACCCTCTTAATGAGTCACCTTAGGCAGTAATGAGAGTAGTTAAGTGGTAGTAATGAGGGTGTGGTTAGGCAAGGTGTTGGTGGTAGTGGTGGTAGTTGTGGTGGCGGGAGGTGTAGGTTGTGGTTGATTGTGGAGGTGGTGGTAGTAATGGTAGTCAGAGATGTTTGTGGTGGTAGATTGTAATGGTGATAGTTGTGGTAGGTATGGTGGTGGATGTGGTGGTAGTTGTGGTAGGTATGGTGGTGAATGTGGTGGTAGTTGTGGTAGTAGCGGTAGATGTTGACCAAATCCAGGTGAGGGTCATGAACTGAAGCACCACAAAGTTAATGATGACAACACAGTGGCGTAACAGGTGTGTGATGTGGTGTTTTGTGATGACAGAGGAGGCTAGTGATGATGGTGGTGATTGTTAGTGATGGTAAGCTCGGTAGGAAAAAAATGCTAGGGAGGGGAGCAGGAGTGATGATGATGATGATGATAGGAAGAATAAAAGGAAGGAAAAGTAGCAGGAGTGATGATGGTGATGATGATAATGATGAATATAAGGGTTGGAGGGATAACAGGAATGATGATTGATGATGATGATGATGATGATGATGATGATGATGATGATGGGAAGGAAAAAATGGATGGAGGACAACTCACTGGGAGAATAAGCCAATGTTACGACTATACATCCATTCCCCAGCACTTCTTCGTGACTAGCATAGTGTTCTGGCGTTAATCTTTCATTATAGCCCAGCACTGAACATGGAGAGATGGCAGTTGCACGCCTAAATGAAGTTAGAATGGATGACAAGTTTTGATAATGGCTAGAATAAATTTTATATATTACGTCAACGAACTGAAGGGGTTGATTTATTCAGTCGGAGAAGGCCTATAGGAAAATTATTTCGTTAAGTTGTATAAATAATAAAATAAACCAGGAAGTCATCGGTGTGAAAGGACCGTCCTCTTCATCGGGGGTGTAGCTCAGTGGTAGAGCGTTCGCTTTGCATGTGAAAGGCCCCGGGTTCGATCCCCGGCACCTCCACATGTTTTTAAGTAACGGCCGGTGGTTAAGTGGTCTTACGAGATAGTTGAGATGAGCGTAAGATAGGCGCACGTATTTGAATCCGTGGAAGATGAGTGGGAAATATTCGATTTTTAAAAGTCACTAAGGGAGATGCGTTCGTGCCTTCGCGGCCACCCCTTCCGGGATTAAGACAGACAGGTAGAATACAGGTGTAGTGTACAGGTATTTAGTACAATATATTACAGACCGTCATTTTCATGCTGTACAGTAGGGCATGTCACTAACCTACCTTTGACCCGTTCACCCGGAGGAGCAGGGGCGGCATTCTCTTGCGGTTGGGAAGCTTACTAACACCTCATCCCTACCGGTTTATTTATGATTCTGCCCCGTTACTGCATTCTTGTGTGTTACCCATGCAGTCCACGTCGCTATTAAGGAGATATAAGAAGCTAAAAGGAGGCTGTTAAGAGGTAGTTTCAGAAATAAATCGTTAAGGAAGAGGCGTTAGGGAGCTTCCTAAACCGACGAGAATACCGGCCAGATCTTAGGTGTTGTTACCTTCAGACAGTTTTACGTAAGTCTTGGTACTCCCGCCATGAAGGGGTTACATGGGTCAAACGGATCTCTTAATTCCCTCTATATTGCAGTGTTTAATCCTGCAATACCTCCCCCACCTCCCCTCTCCTTGCAATTGCTGACCCCAGAGTGTGGAGGTTGAAAGCGCCTCCTGCAACAAGCCTTCATTACGTGTCAGGAGGTCAGGGATGCATGGCCCCGGTTGACCTTACGTCCCCTTCACCTTTATGGGCAACCGCTGACGTAGGGTGGCCAGGGTGTGGGTAGGGGTGAGGAGGGTGTGTGAGGCCAGAAGTTAGCTTCAGATTTTAGCTTAAGGGCCGGAACTTAGCTTAATTTGATCTGTCAGATACATAGACATAACCATAAATTCACACACACTTCCCAGACGCATGGAATTTGTAAGCAAGATGCCACAGAAACAAGTCAGACACCTTTAGAAATATGCAGATAACTTAACACTCTCAAACACTATCTTTCTTTTTCCCCACACTGACACTCTTCTTTATCCAGACTCGTGTTTCTCTTCCTACCAAACCCGAGAGAGAATGTGTGAGAGTGGCGGTGGTGGTGGGAGCCACGGTGAGGGTGTGGGTGTAAAGTGAGTTCAGCGTGAGGGTGGCAGTGTGAGGGATTGGGGAGTTAAAATTATAGCTACTGTATACTCCATCACTATGTCACCCTCTGTCACCCTCTTTCTTTCCTCACTAACATTCTTCCTTTGCTAACCACCCTGTCAAAAAGTAATAGATTAAAGAAGTTCATAACGGTACAAAGGAGAGAGTTGGGGGTGACAGAGGTAGGGAGGGTGAGGGATGAAGGCAAGAGTAGGGGGGGAAGAGGGTAAGAGTTGGGATGGGGAGGGGATGGCGGTGGAAGCTAAGGTAAGGGTGCGGGTAGAGAGAGAGAAAAAAAGTTACCAGACAATGACCCAAAATAGGACACTCCACCGTCACTTCACAATCCCAGTCCCTATTTTAGTGGGGGTGATGGGAAGGGGGGAGTTGAGGGAGAGGGTATGGGGAGGGGGGATTATGGATTTGGGTGCGGAGGGTAGGGGTGAGGGATGGGGGGTTGAAGGTGAAGGTGGGTGAGGTTGGGTGTTGGGGTGGGAATGTGGGTGAAGGTAGGGGTCAGGGTACGTTGAAGACTGAGGTGGGGTACGTAGGGGAGGGAGAGGGCGCATACTTTGGGGTAAGAGGTGGGTAGGGCAGGGAGAGGGGTGGGCTTGGGGGCGTAGGGTGGAGGGAGAGGAGGCAGGGTTTGTGGTGAGGGGGACAGGTCTAAGCACTCCAAAATTTCAAAGAGGATTGGCACTGTGGTGAGGGGTGGGATTAGGGTAAGGGTGGGGGTCAGGGAGGTAGGGGTGTGGGTGACTGGGGGTGGGGTAGGGAGGTTGGTGGAAATGGGAAGGGAGTTAGGGTGAGGGAAGGAATGGAAGCTGTGTAGGGCTAGTAAAGAGGGAATGAGGTAGGGATGAGAATGGAAGTAGAAGTAAGGGTGGAAGTGGGAGTGAGGGTGAATGAAGGGGTGAAGGTGGGGGTGGGGATGGGAGTAGGGTGAAGGTAGGGGTCATAGTACGTGTGAGAATGTTAGGGTGAGGTAGGTGAGACTTGGGAGAGGGGAAGGGCGGTGGAGGGGTAATGGCATGGGGAGGGGGTGATGTCTGAAAAGGGAGGGTGGGCCTTGCGGTGGGTACGTTGGTGGTGTGGGGGATATTGGGGTGGGTATTATACGGTGCTTCCGTGTGTTTCTTTTTTAGTCTGCATTTACGCCTTGATATTAGTAGAATCCCTTGAGAAAAATCATCATTATTGTCATCATCATCATCATCATCATCAGCGATTCGTTCTGTTGCATTAAATTACAGTACGTTTGGTTAGGCAAGATAAAGTTACTGTATGTTACAGTTCTTTTGGGCTATGTTATGTATGTATAGGTAAGTTAGGTTAGGTTAGACTTCCCTGTGTGTGTGTGTCTGCAGCTGTGATAAGTTATGTGCTGTAGATAGCGTCAGTCATTTTTCTCTCTCTCTCTCTCTCTCTCTCTCTCTCTCTCTCTCTCTCTCTCTCTCTCTCTCTCTCTCTCTCTCTCAAATAGGTGTGTAGTATTGGTAGGTGTGTGTGTGTGTGTGTGTGTGTGTGTGTGTGTGTGTGTGTGTGTGTGTGTGTGTGTGTTTGTGTGTGTGTGTGTGTGTACACTCCACCTTCACATGTCACCACTTCAGCACTAACACCCACCATCCATACTGAATACATGCTAGGGCTATCTCATACAGACCTGGTGTATTGGTATTAGTAAGGGTATTTTTACGATCTGTCGACTGGGATTGTGGTATATCAGTAAAGTCTGCTGAGCATGGTAAAAACAAAAAAGCTTACTGAAGGGTGTTTAGATGTGAAATGCAGAATAAAGCGCAGAGGAAAATTTGTTACCCTACGTGTCTTATAAAGGTCACTGGGATTTACTTACTGATGTTAGAGGTCAGTCCAAGGTGTTGACGGCTTCAGGTGTAATTAGTTTCCTTCGTGCAATGGCGTATTCGTGAATGAGAGAGAGAGACAGACAGACAGACAGACAGACAGAGACAGAGAGACAGAGATTTAATCACTCACGATTTATCAAGTTATTCTTTTCAGTACGAGGATGTCTTAGAGAGAGAGAGAGAGAGAGAGCGTAGAGGTGATGAGATAGATGACTAAACAGAAGAGTACTGACAGATAGACCGATAGATAGCTCGATATATAGATAGATAAGAGATAGACACACAGACAGACAAAGATTTCCTACTGATCACTCGCTCATTCCAGTCTCTAATTACTGATAAAAAAGAGATAAAAAAAGATAAATTCAGATAACAGGGATGGAGATAAGAGACACTGATACGAAGGTCCTGCTTGAAGAGGGACGACTGGCGAGGAGCGTGCTGGTGTTGCTTGAGTGGGAGCTGAAGAGGTGGAGGGGGAGGGGGTGGAGTGGGAAGTGGAGAGAGCAGGAGGGAGGATGTGGATTGTGTGAGGAGAGGGAGAGGTGAGGGGGTGGAAGGGAGGGAAGGAGGCTGTGGATTGTATGTGGAGGAGAGGTGGTGGTTGGGGAGTGGAGTGGTAGGGATGGAGAGAGGATATGGATTTGGAGAAGGAGAGGTGAGGGGGTGGAAGAGAGGGAAGGAGGCTGTGGATTGTATGTGGAGATGGGGAGAGTTGGTGGTGGGGGAGTGGAGTGGTAGGGATGGAGAGAGGATGTGGATTTATTTGAAGAGGGAGAGATGGTGGGGATGAGGGGGTGGAATGGAAGTGGAGAGGGAGAGAGGATGTGGATTGTATGTAGAGGGGGGTGGAGGAAGGTGGAGCAGGATAGGGTATGTGGATGGGGTCATGTTAGAAGTGGTGGTGGTGGTGGTGGAGAGAGAGGATGATGGTGAGGAAGGGATGTGGAGGGGTGGTGCGGTGGAGGGGAGGGGGAAAGATGAGAAATGAGTAGAGTAGGGGGATGTGGAAGGGGAGGGGTTATGGTGGAGATGAGAGAGAGAGAGAGAGAGAGAGAGATAGGGAGGGAGAGAGAGAGAGAGAGACAGAGATAGGGAGGGAGAGAGAGAGAGAGAAGAAGAGGAAGGTGGTATGCGTAGGTTGTGTGCATAGAGACAGACAGACAGACAGACAGACAGAGGTCAAGGAGGAGAAGGAAGGGAGGGAATAGTAATGAGGGGGTCGAGGAGAGGGTGAAAGAGATGGCGAGAGATAGGAAGAAGAGAGAGAGAGAGAGAGAGAGAGAGAGAGAGAGAGAGAGAGAGGAGTTGAGTGTGAGAATGATGTGTTAAAACGAACAAAAAGAAAGAAGTATGGTTAGAGGATAGACAGAAAAAGAGAGAGAGAGAGAGAGAGAGAATAGACATAAGATAAGAAAGACTGTAAGGCGAAGGTCAAGGGTGGAGAGAGAGGGAGAGAGAGAGAGAGAGAGAGAGAGAGAGAGAGAGAGAGAAAATATGACTCCAAGGGTGATAAATCAAGCGCTTCAAATGTTTTTATAGTCCTTATGTTGGGTTCTTACTGGATTCGAACCCTTGCCACTTATAGAGAGAAAGAGAGAGAGAGAGAGAGAGAGAATTACATAGATACACAGACCACACAGACCTTACGGTCCCTACGAGGTGGTCCGGCCTTAATCCTAATACAGTGAATAGGAGCAGAAGAAAAGGATAGCACAGCAGAAGGCTCTCTCCCCCACCCTCCAGACCCTCCGGCATTTGCCGTACAGGAAGCAAGAGAGGAAGTAATACCTTGCAGGAATGAAAAACCTGAAGGAATTTTATAGGATCGGCAGAAAGTAGAATAATATGGAAAAGGAAAATTTGGGCATACAGTCACATACTTACTCTATGCATGCAATATATATATATATATATATATATATATATATATATATATATTTTATCAAAAGATGAA
>NC_137022.1:27201914-27226914 GCF_032717465.1 Coenobita brevimanus | reverse complement strand
TAACCTCTTCATTTTATCATCATCATCAGCCTCGTCATCAAAAAATCATCATTATTGTTAACCTCCATCTCTATCATCATCATCTTTAGCTTTTTCATCTTTTTCATCATCATCTTTCTGTCTGTCTGTCTATTTCTGTCTATCTGTCTATCTATCTGTCTGTCTGTCTATCTATATCTGTCAATTTATCTATATATATCTATCTGTCTGTCTGTCTATCTATATCTGTCAATTTATCTATATATATCTATCTGTCCGTCTGTCTGTCTATCTATATTTTGTATCTGTATCTAGCCACCTCCATCCAAACATCTATCCATCTCTTTATCTCTCTCTTTAGATCGCTAGATAGATAGATGGATATAGATAGATAAAGATAGACCTAATAGATAGATACAGATAGATAAAGATAGACCTACACTCACCACAAACAGCGTGTAGAATGGCACCCAGCAGATAAGAAAGATAACCACGATATTCAGCAAGGTATACACGGCCTTCATCTCCCTCTTCAGCTTCGCCTCCTGCTTATCGTCTTTCGGGGCCGTGGTGGATGCCCTCTTCTGCTCACCCCCTCCGTTGCCCGTTCCTGAGTCGCTGTTTTCCCCTGGCTGGCTGGGCTGTGGCAGGGTTTGGCAGGGTTAGTGGTGGTGGTAGGGTTAAGTGGAGTTGGTGGTGGTGGTGGTTGTGGTGGTGGTGGTGGTGATGGTAGGAGATGGTTACAGTGTCGGAGGTGGTGGTGGTGGTGGTGGTGCTGATGGTAGGAGATGGTTACAGTGTCGGAGGTAGTGGTGGTGGTGGTGGTGGTGGTGGCAGGAATTGTGGTGGTAGGGTTAGAGGTATTGGTGGCAGAGTTCGTGGTGATAGTGGCAGGGTTAGTGATGAATGTTAGTGGTGGTGACAGGGTATCGTATCAACTAAGCCTATACGCCACGTCGGACACATAAAGAGTAGGATGAAGTTAGCGGGAGTCAGTGCACTAAATTCAGACAGATATATGTACGAGGATGAATTAATGTGATATGCAAGAGAAAATGTACCCGATGATATAAAAGGAATTGCACACTTAGCCCTCTTAATCCAGTCACTGTTGCTGCTCCTAGACGATTATATTCAGTTAAGGGATACCTCGTGTTGTGAAGGGGTTAATGAAGACTGCATACCTCCATCTGTTCGAAAATTGTCTCCAGACGTGAATGAAATCGTCAGGAAATACAGAAAGTGTCGCCAAACATGAACAAAATCGTCTGGAAATGACAATTAGATGAGGAAAAGTCATCATCTTATTGGAGGGGTTGAGGGGTTAAATTCTGGATGGTCTCACCTTTCTCGCAGCGTCCCTGATGGATGCTGCCCTCTTCCTGACGACCCACAGTATCCTGGCGTAGGCCCCCACCATAACCCCGAGCGGCGTGTAGTAACCCAGGAACCCCACGTACACCACCTATATACCAAATAGAGTTTTTTTTACCTTTACTTGGCCTAGATATTTACCTTTTTGAGGCATATTTCTCTTACATAATGGTACGATTCTAAATACTCTTCTTTAGCAGCTGTTTGTGATTAGCATCATGTTCTGCTGTTAATCTACTGTTACTGCTCGGATTCAAGGTGGAGAGATAACGATTTTAGACCAAGTTTGAGTAAAAAGAGTGTAGTTCCAACCATGAACCTATAAAAGTTGTATCAGCTTTGTTACAGCGTCTTTTAAACGTTGAACATCTTGTTAGAGGAAAATTATCATTGGTTATATCTGTAGGTATCTCGGGATTTTTACCATTGCACTTCTGTCCCCCACTCACACTCCGTCTCCCCGTTCATCCCTCTCCCCATCCCTCTTCTTCCCTCTCCCTGTGCCATTCTTCTTCCCTCTCAATATCCTTCTTCTTCCCTCACCCTGCCCGTCTTCTTCCCTCTCCCTTTACCATTCTTCTTCCCTGTTCTTCCCTCCCGGTCTACTCCTCTTTCCCTCTTCCTCCCATTCCCCTCTACCATTCTTCGCCTTTACCTCCCTTTTCCTCTCACTCACCAAGTTCTTATTCAGCACGGTATCCCAGTAGCAGTTGCCTGGCTCGTACGTGTGAACCACCCTGTCATAGATGAAGGGAGGCAGCCACACCACGGCCACTATGAACCACGTCGCCAAAATGATAATCAAACTCTTTCGCCCTGAGTTGTGGTTCCGGTAATGCAGGGACCACGTGACGCTCCATAGACGGTCCACGCTGGGGGTGAAAAGGGGTTGGATTAAGGGGAAAAAAGGGGAACTTAAGGGGGGATAAGGGTGGTTAGATAAGGGCTGGGTTAAGGGGAAAGAGGATGGTTTTATTGGGGAAGAGGGTGGTTGGGTAAGGGGGTGGGTTAAGGAGACTGTGGGTAGGTAAGGGACTGAGTTAGGGAAGAGAGTGTGGGTAGGCAAGCGGTTGATTCCTGGGAGAAAAGAGGGTGGATAGGTAAGGGGTTGGGTAGGGATGGAAAGTGTGGCTAGGTGGTGGTTAGGTTAGATATGGATGAAGATGTGAGTGCTTACCATTGTCAGACTGTTTTATTAAGCTTAGAAGGCATTGAGCAAGTTAGAGACATTGAAAAGATTACAAGCTATCTCCCGGACGTCTTAGATAATGTCTCCTAGATATCTCCAGACTCTTATTTAGCTGTGGTGAGACTTTTGGTTGTGAGGAGGTTAAAGCAACTATGAGGTCATTTAATAAGGCTGAGTTTGACCTAAGGCGACCAGGTTCATGATGCACTGAATGTGAGTGGATATGAGAAACACACACACACACACACACACACACACGCACGCACGCACGCACGCACGCACGCACGCACGCACGCACACACACACACACACACACACACACACACACACACACACACACACACACACACACACACACACACACACACACACACACACACACACACACACACACACACATTTTCTATGTAATTCACTCTTTTTTCTCTCTTTTTCTTTCTTTCTTTTATTTATATATCTGTCTATCCATGTCTATCAATCTGTCTGTCTCTCCATCCATCATCCATCCATCCATCTATCCATCCATCTATCCATCCATCCATCCATCCATCTTACCAACCTGATAGCAGCCAGGGTCATGACACTCTCGAAGGTCATGGTATAGTCACTCCAGATCCAGTAGTTACAGAGGAAGGAGCCGAAGGGGAAATAGTCGTACAGATTATAGATCATGAACAGCGACATGACCGACAGCCCCACGTTCATGTCCGTGAAAGCCAAGTTGACGATGTAGTAATTGAACGGCGTCTGCAATTTCTTCTCCACTTTGACGGCCAGAATCACCATGAGGTTCCCCAGTATGGTTTCGATCATGACTACCAGCTGGAAGAGGAAGAGGATGATTCGTGAGGGGTTCCAGTCAATCCCGCCCAGTGTCACCCCACCTGCGTTGTCCCCTTTCTCGTCCCCTTCGTCTCCGAGTGTTACGTTGCTGCTCCAGTTGCCGTGTTCCGAGGCGTTCCGGATTAGTTCTGTTACTTGGATGGCCTCGGAGAAGCCGAGGACAGTGTTACTTTCGGTTACGTCGTGTTCCTTCACTTTGGTTTTGGCGACTTCAAAGGCTGCAGTATTCTCCAAAGCTCCATGCACACCTTCTTTATGTTTTTCGGGTTTCTTCATTTGAGTTCCTTGCTTGAGTTTGGTTGCTTGGACTGCTTCGGCATCCTCTGAAACTCCAAGTGCATTGTCTTCAGTCACTTCAGGTTCTTTCATTTCAGGATTTTGTGTTCCTTGATGATCTTTGGCCCCATGGTTGATTTCAGCTGCTTGGTCTGCTTCAGCGTTCCCCAAAGCTCCAAGAACATCGCTTTTAATTTCTTCGTCTTCCTTCATTTCGGGATTTTGTGCCCCGTCGACGGCTTTGGTGCTATACTCAAGGCCGGTTTCAAAGGTTGGTTTTATTCCCTGGATGTTTTCGGTTCCCGGGGCTTGCTGTAGGTCGCCCATCAGTGCCCCGAGGTTGGGGATCTTGGGTTCATTTTGAGGTTCTCCTGGTTCGTCTTTTGGTGGTGTTTTGTTTTGTGGTTTTGCTTCATTTTGTGGTTTTCGCTGTGGTTCATTGTGTGGTTCTGGCTCTGATTCGCTGTTTAGTTCTGGCTCTGGTTCGCTGTGTGGTTGTGGCTCTGGTTCGCTGTGTGGCTCTGACTCCGGTTCGCTGTGTGGTTCTGGCTTCAGTTCGCTGTGTGGTTCTGGCTCCGGTTCACTGTGTGGTTCTGGCTCTGGCTCTGGTTGGCTGTGTGGTTCTGGCTTTGGTTCACTGTGTGGTTCTGGCTCCGGTTCGCTGTGTGGTTCTGGCTTCGGTTCGCTGTGTGGTTCTGGCTCCGGTTGGCTGTGTGGTTCTGGCTCTGGTTCGCTGTGTGATTCTGGCTCCGGTTCACTGTGTGGTTCTCGCTCTGGACTGTCTATGGCTGGTTTTCTTCTAGCTAACAGGTGGTTGTGACTGGTTTCTTTACAGTTGTCTTTGCATTCTGGTTGACTTTTTGTGGTTTCTGAGTCAGGTTCTTTGGTTTCTGAGTCAGGTCCTTTGTTTTCTGAGTTGGGTCCTTTGGTTTCTGAGTCAGCTCCTTTGGTTTCCGAGTTATAATTGGTTTTTGAGTCAGTTCCTTTGGTTTCTGAGTCGGCTTCTTTGGTTTCTGAGTCAGCTCCTTTGGTTTCCGAGTTATAATTGGTTTTTGAGTCAGCTTCTTTGGTTTCTGAGTCAGCTTCTTTGGTTTCTGAGTCAGCTCCTTTGGTTTCTGGGTCGGTTCGTTTGGTTTCTGAGTCAGCTTCATTGGTTTCCGAGTTATAATTGGATTTTGAGTCAGTTCCTTTGGTTTCTGAGTCAGGTCCTTTGGTTTCCGAGTTATAATTGGTTTTTGAGTCAGTTCCTTTGATTTCTGAGTCAGCTTCTTTGGTTTTTGAGTCAGCTTCTTTGGTTTCTGAGTCAGCTTCTTTGGTTTCTGGGTCGGTTCCTTTGGTTTCTGAGTCGGGTCCTGTGGTTTTTGAGTCAGGTCTTTTGGTCTCAGAGTCACCCCCTTTGGTTTCTGAGTCAGCTTCTTTGGTCCCTGAGTCAGCTCGTTTGGTTTCTGAGTCAGCTTCATTGGTTTCCGAGTTATAATTGGATTTTGAGTCACTTCCTTTGGTTTCTGAGTCAGCTTCTTTGGTTTCTGAGTCAGCTTCTTTGGTTTCTGAGTCAGCTCCTTTGGTTTCTGAGTTATAATTGGTTTTTGAGTCAGTTCCTTTGGTTTCTGGATCAGGTTCTTTGATTTCTGAGTTAGGATTGGTTTCTGAGTCACGTCCTGTGGTTTCTGAGTTGTAGTTGGTTTCTGGGTCGGGTCTTTTGTTCTCTGAGTCAGGTCCTTTGGTTTTTGAGTCGAGTCCTGTGGTTTTTGAGTCGGTTCCTTTGGTTTTTGAGTCGGTTCCTTTGGTTTCTGAGTCAGGTCTTTTGGTTTCTGAGTCAGTTCCTTCGGTTTTTGAGTCAGGTTCTTTGGTTTCTGAGTCACGTCCTGTGGTTTCTGAGTTGTAGTTGGTTTCTGGGTCGGTTCCTTTGGTCTCTGAGTCGGTTCCTTTCGTTTTTGAATCAGGTCTTTTGGTTTCTGGATCAGGTTCTTTGGTTTCCGAGTTAGGATTGGTTTCTGAGTCAGGTTCTTTGGTTTCTGACTTGGGATTGGTGTCTGAGTCGGTTCCTTTGGTTTCTGAGTTAGACCTCGTGGTTTCTGAGTCAAGTCCTTTGATTTCTGAGTCAAGTCCTTCGGTTTCTGGTCCAGCTTTTCCAGGTTCGTGCCTGATACCCTCTGTTTCTGAGCTTCTTTCAGTCTCTGGCCCTGTTCCTTGGGTTTGTGGGCTGATCCCTTCGGTTTCTGGCTTAGATTCTTCGATTTCGGGTTGGATTCCTTCGTCTTCGGGTTGGATTCCTTCTTGCTCGAGTTTAATTCCTTCGGTATTTGCTTCTGTCCCTTCGATGTCTGAGGTGGCGCCTGTGGTCTCTGGCCTAGTGTCTTCTGGTCCGTTTTTAATTCCTTCTGGTCCTCTTCCTTTATTGGTCGACTTATATTCTTCAGTTTCTGGCTTGAATTTATCGACAGGATTTCCAGTTCCCTTGACCTCCGATGCAGGATTCTTAGGCGGTACCAAGGCTCCTCCTCCTTCTCCAACTTGATCCTGAGCCTTGAGTGATCCTTGACTTGGTGCTTGGGTATGTGGAGGTAGCGTAGGAGGGCCATAGCGTGGACCGAAGACGTGACCAGGAGCGTGGGTGGCGAGAGGGAAATCAGGCAGGACGTAGGAGTCTGCGGAATCGTCACCCAACTCCTGTTCTCCCTCTCCATTTTGTGCCTCGTACGGAAAACCGAGAGTAGTTTTGGATTTCGTGAGCGTGTGAGAGGGTGTTGTTGTCTCGTGTAGAGGTTCCTGTGCCTTTGTGAGTTTGTGAGATGCTGCACCTGTTCCCTGTGAGTCTTGCAGTTCCGTCCCACTTGCGGATGTTGTGAGCTCTTGGGATGATGATTGCGTGTCTTGTGAGGCTCTCAGTGTCGTTCCAGCAGTGAGTTCTGTGAGTTTGTGAGATGGTGATGTTGCTGCTTCTTGTGAGGGCTTCAGTATCGTATCAGTGATGTGAGGGAAGATGTCGTTAGTGGTGTGAAGGAAGGTGTCGTTAGTGGTGTGATTGTGATGGAAAATGTTTTGATGTTTATTGGGGAAGGCGTCACTGACGGTAGAATTGATAAGGAAAATGTCTGTGAGGGTATGATTACGGGAAAGTGTGTCGTTTAGGCTGTGACTGTGAGGGAAGCTGTCGTCTTTGTGATGGTGCGGGATTGTTTGGTTTAAAGTGTGACTGTGAGAGAAGATATGAGTTTTGTGAGTGGAAGGAAAGATATTGCTGTTCTTGTGGGTGATAGGAAACGATTTGTTGGCCGACGCTGCAAGAACGAGAGCCCAGAGGAGAGACGTCCCGCGGTGGAAGATCAGACCTGGAAATGTTTTGGTGCTAGAGAGGGGAGGGTTGATCTCAGTCTGGGTAGGGGAATCTGTTACATCTTCTCTGGCTGGATTGGTGAGTTGGATGAGTGATGGAGAACTTGGTGGAGTGGTTAGTTGGGTGGATAGATAGGACCTTTTTGTTGTGAGAAGTTGAGTGGTGTGGGAAGAACTGGGTGAAGTGAATGGAAGAGGAGCTGTTGAGGTACTGTGTTTGCTGAACGGAGTGGGACTTTGAGGACTGGTTAATTGAGTTAATGGAGGGGGACTTGGTGAAATGGTGAACTGTGTGATGGTAGGAGAACTTGAGTTGGTGATTTCAGTGAATAGATGGGGACTTGCCGGAGTGGTGAAGTAGGTGAAAGGAGGGGGACCTGATGAAGTACTGAAATGGGTGGACGGAGGGGGATCTGGTGAAGTACTGATATGGGTGAACGGAGGGGGACTATCAAGGACGAGGGTGTTGGAAGAGGTCGTGGGCACACCTCCCAGTAAGGTTGCCAACATTGACATATCCTCACGTCACGTCACATCCCACAAAACAAACAGTTCTTAATTCGTCCCATCACTGCAGTTACATCAAGCCCCTGGTGGTCTAGTGGTCTAAGGCGCCCGTCGAGGTGAAGGCCATATACTGCGCACGTAGATTCAAGTCCACTGGAGGCTTTGAGAGTGTTTCAGTCATATAATGGAACTTTTTTTTTCAGTACTATAATGAAACTTTTTCTTAAATTATTGGACAGCGGTAGCCTCGCCTTGGAGTCTACACTTTGAATGAAATAATATGAAACACGCAATTCTTTTTTCCAGTATTTCTCAAATTCCCTCGTGACTTGTAAAATGCTTGTCACTTCTTTATTTCCGTTCCAGTTGTTTTCAGATCACTTAAGAAAACGTAATCTTGGGGTTTCTTTCTTGGTTTCTTGCCCTCACTAGCGGTCCTTCTTAATGGCTGGCTTGATGAGGACTGAGTGGGATGATGTTAAGTCGTTAGAGATCATGAGAGAGAGGGGGGGAGGGGGGAGGAAGGGTTAAGAGGGGGCCACACGCATCTTCCTGTGTCACCTGTGTTTTGGGAAAGAGAGACACACACACACACACACACACACACACACACACACACACACACACACACACACACACACACACACACACACACACACACACACACACACACACACACACACACACACACACACACACACAGTTCTTGATATCAGAAAAGGAGTGATAGACAGATAGATCATTAACCCCTTTAGTCCAGTAACGTGCATTTTATTTATTTATTTATTTAAGCTGTGAGCAGACGATTTCATTCCGACGAAGGGAGGCGTCTCGTGCGGAGGGGTTAGTGCGAAAACCCTCCCCCTAAGCTTATTTAAACCGTCTGAAGGGGAAATACATAATAAAATATAAAGCACGTCATTGGGTCAAGAGGGTGAGACTGTCCTTGCCTGTCTCCTTGTGCTATAATGGAACGGAAGAGAGGCAGGTGGGTTGGACATGTGAAATCTCCTTTAGTCCCCCCTCACCACATCTTCGTTACCCCTGTTTTCTTCTCTCCCTCTTCCTCCCTTCCTCCTCTTTTCCTCTCCTTTCCCCCTCTTCCCCTCCTTTCCCTGTTTTCCCCTTCTATCTTCTTCTTCATTCCTCCTCCTCCTCTTCTTTCCCCCTCCTTCCCATCCTTTCCCCTTCTTTTCCCATCCCCTCCTCCTCTCGTCCTCTCATTTTCCCCTCTTCCCCTCCTCTCTTTTCCTTTCCTTCCCATCTCGTGTTACACCCTACCTTCTCCTAGATCTATTCCCGGACCGATCAGACTCGGAGATAAAGTTTGTTTCCCCCTTGTTCACCCGCCAGCAGTTTGGGAAGCGAGGGAGGAGTGAAAAGGGAAGGAGGGAGAAGGAAAGGGAGGGAGGAATGAAAGGGAAAGAAGGGAAGGAGGGAGGTGGAAAGGGGAGACATGAAAGGGGAAGAAGGGGAGAGGAAAGTGAGGAAGGGAGGTGGAAAAGGTGGAGGGGTGAAAGGGGAAGAAGGGGGAGGAAAGGGAGGGAGGAGTGAAAGGGGAAGAGTGGGAGGGGTGAAGGGGAAGAAGGGGGTGAGAGGTGACCCTGAAGGGAGGGGGAGGGGGGCGTTTATCCCTGCACGCAATCCCTCTGTCCAACACTTCCTTTCCCCGTGATTCACCTGCTATTCTTAGCTGACCCATTTCGTCTTAGCTTCGTGTCTATATTTGGCTCGAGGGAGATTGCTGAGGAAGTGAAGTAGTTTTAGAGATGCCGTGTTTCTCTGATTACGAATTTATCAGGGTTACCGGAAGCTTTTTAGCGCTGAGGATTCATTGACTCGTCTCTACTTATTAATAGAAAAAAAAAAGTCAGGATTCAGAGCGAAAAAGAGCTGAAGTTAGCAGAGCCTTTAGATCGCCAACTCGCCTTGACAGATTTCTGTTTTTGCGTAAATATTAATATAAAATGCAAATATATGTGTTGGCAGGCGTATTTTAACCTGTTTACCATTATTTTCGTAATAACCGTATTTTCCAAGGTAAAATTTTAATAATTTTTCGGGGTGTGTTTTTGGGCGATATTTAAAGCAGCAATGCGACCACTGGGCTATTTCTTGGTGTCTGGGATAAACTCTGGCACTTAAGTACATGATGTTTTTTGTACTATTTAGAGATTTTGTTACTAAAACTGTACTTTGAACAGAGATCGCACGTAGTGGTCATAGGGAACGCCACCAAGGGAAGTAGGCTAGTCAGCTACCCATGAATATACAGAACCACATTAGCCTAGCCTATCAATAGCAGTCTTATGCAGTCCCCAACTATCTACCAACCTGCCTACTACTTTGCCTACTGACTTACTACAGTGCCCACCTGCCTACCTACCCGTCTACCACAGTGCCCACGTGTCTACCTATCTACCTGCTTACCATAGTGCCTACCTACATACCTACCCATCTGCCTGCCTACCATAGTGCCTGCCTACCTACCCGCCGGTCTCCCACGGTGCTTACCTACCTACCTGCCTACCAAAATACATAACTACCTCCCTCCCTGCAATAGCCCCTGCCTACCTATTTCCGACAGTGCCTACCCACGTATCTCTCACATTGGCTAGCTGCTTACTACAATGCCTGCCTACCAACTGCCAACCTCTCTACTTGCCTTCCCTCTGTGCTTTCCTACCCACCTGTCAGTGTCTACCTGCCTACCTATCTACTGATGTAATACGTACCTGCCTATCTACCACAGTGTAATACCTACCTGTCTGCCACAGTGTAATACCTACTTACCACAGTGTAATACCTACCTGCTTACCTACCACAGTGGAATACCTACCTACCATCCTACCACAGTGTTATACCTACCTACTTTCCTACCCACCTGGCTACTACAATGCCAACCTGCCAACCTTCATACCTACCTACCTATCGGCCACATTAACTACCTCTCTACCTACCTGACAAAGCTAATACTGTTACAACTCTAGCGTTCAGTTCATCAAACGTCCAATGCTTTTACGGAGCTGTATGTGAGTCTTGGGTAGCGTTTTAAAATAGTTACAGAGAGCGCTTAAACACTAGGACAGAATAGCATTGTAAGTTGTATTCGTTAAATTGTACACTAACTTCCTTTCACTTTTTTAATATATACAAGACAACGAATCACAAGAGAACGCCCAAAAACTGCTAAGGAATTTTTAAGAACAGGTCAGCTATTTCCTTCAGGTTCCAATAATGTCTACTGCAACTCGAGGGAAAATTTTTTAGATCCTTTGAGCAGCTCACAAAGGGAAGGAATTTTGTAAAGCATGCTATTTTAAGTAAGGATTGTTTTCTCATGCCTCCACTAGGGAAGGAAATTTTTAGAAATGCTGTGTGTGTGTGTGTGTGTGTGTGTGTGTGTGTGTGTGTGTGTGTGTGAGTGTGTGTGTGTGTGTGTGTGGTGGTAATGGTGGTGGTAGTTGGTGGTGGCATTGGTATTAATGGTGGTAGTTGGTGGTGGAGGTGGTAATGGTGGTAGTTGGTGGTGGAGGTGGTAATGGTGGTAGTTGGTGGAGGTGGTAATGGTGGTAGTTGGTGGAGTGGTAATGGTGGTAGTTGGTGGTGGTGGTAATTGAGGTGGTTAATAGTGGTAGTGGTTGGTGGAAATAATTGCAGTGGTGACAATCCTGTTTGAGATTATATAATTATTAATATTGGTGTAATCATCATCCTATAGATAAGGTGTGTGTGTGTGTGTGTGTGTGTGTGTGTGTGTGTGTGTGTGTGTGATATCGATTATTCTAGAAGCCAGAGAGATTGGAAGAACGAGACGGGGGGGAAGGAGGGGTTGAAAGGGAGGGAGGGGGTTATGGAGGGGAGGGAGGAGGGAGGCGGTATGGAGGCGAGGGAGGGAGGGGGTTATGGAGGGGAGGGAGGAGTTATGGGGGAAAAGAGGGCGGTGGGGAGTATGAAGGGAAGGGAGGAGGTAAGGGGGGAAGATGGAGGGGGGGAGGGGGGATGGAGCAAGCGTGCTTTCATGGAGGAGGAAGAGGTGGAGGGAAGGAGAAAGACAAGAGGTGGAAGGCCAACGAAGGGAAAGGAAGGAAAGGAAATTGCGGAAAAAGGAGAGAGAGAGGGGGGTAGGAAAAAGAAAGGGATAGGAGGAAGGGGTATGAAGGAAGGGAGGTGGTGGAAACAGACAAGTTGGTGGAGGGAGGGGGGGTGAACTAGTGGGGGGGTGGGAGGGAGGGGGAGGATGAACTCACCGGCTTTTGGTCAGTCGGGCATGAAGTGTGACAGGATAAGGTGCTGAACGATTTTGGTAAGATATTGTCCAGTTTCCTTCCCATTCACTGCTTTTTTGAAGGTGGTATTGAATTTAGTTTGTAATGTAGACACTCCTGAGCAGTTTTAAAGCTTGCTCAGATAATTGAAAGTGTAATAATTGACAACAGAAGGGCAATAGAGTCGTGTGGGGTCCGTATGTTTAGAGAAGTCAGCGTGTGGAATTAGGGATGGGGTATGCTTGTGCGTGTGGAGTTAGGGATGGGGTATGCGTGTGCGTGTGGAGTTAGGGATGGGGTATGCGTGTGCGTGTGGAGTTAGGGATGGGGTATGCGTGTGCGTGTGGAGTTAGGGATGGGGTATGCGTGTGCGTGTGGAGTTAGGGATGGGGTATGCGTGTGCGTGTGGAGTTAGGGATGGGGTATGCGTGTGCGTGTGGAGTTAGGGATGGGGTATGCGTGTGCGTGTGGAAGTTAGGGATGGGGTATGCGTGTGCGTGTGGAGTTAGGGATGGGGTATGCGTGTGCGTGTGGAGTTAGGGATGGGGTATGCGTGTGCGTGTGGAGTTAGGGATGGGGTATGCGTGTGCGTGTGGAGTTAGGGATGGGGTATGCGTGTGCGTGTGGAGTTAGGGATGGGGTATGCGTGTGCGTGTGGAGTTAGGGATGGGGTATGCGTGTGCGTGTGGAGTTAGGGATGGGGTATGCGTGTGCGTGTGGAGTTAGGGATGGGGTATGCGTGTGCGTGTGGAGTTAGGGATGGGGTATGCGTGTGCGTGTGGAGTTAGGGATGGGGTATGCGTGTGCGTGTGGAGTTAGGGATGGGGTATGCGTGTGCGTGTGGAGTTAGGGATGGGGTATGCGTGTGCGTGTGGAGTTAGGGATGGGGTATGCGTGTGCGTGTGGAGTTAGGGATGGGGTATGCGTGTGCGTGTGGAGTTAGGGATGGGGTATGCGTGTGCGTGTGGAGTTAGGGATGGGGTATGCGTGTGCGTGTGGAGTTAGGGATGGGGTATGCGTGTGCGTGTGGAGTTAGGGATGGGGTATGCGTGTGCGTGTGGAGTTAGGGATGGGGTATGCGTGTGCGTGTGGAGTTAGGGATGGGGTATGCGTGTGCGTGTGGAGTTAGGGATGGGGTATGCGTGTGCGTGTGGAGTTAGGGATGGGGTATGCGTGTGCGTGTGGAGTTAGGGATGGGGTGTGCGTGTGGAGTTAGGGATGGGGTATGCGTGTGCGTGTGGAGTTAGGGATGGGGTATGCGTGTGCGTGTGGAGTTAGGGATGGGGTATGCGTGTGCGTGTGGAGTTAGGGATGGGGTATGCGTGTGCGTGTGGAGTTAGGGATGGGGTATGCGTGTGCGTGTGGAGTTAGGGATGGGGTATGCGTGTGGAGTTAGGGATGGGGTATGCGTGTGCGTGTGGAGTTAGGGATGGGGTATGCGTGTGCGTGTGGAGTTAGGGATGGGGTATGCGTGTGCGTGTGGAGTTAGGGATGGGGTATGCGTGTGCGTGTGGAGTTAGGGATGGGGTATGCGAGTGCGTTTGGAGTTAGGGATGGGGTATGCGTGTGCGTGTGGAGTTTGGGGTGGGATATGCTTGTGTGTGTGGGCTTGGGGTAGGGTGTGTGCACGTATGGAGTTTGGGTTAGGGTTGTTTGTGGTCTGGAGGTCGGGGTCGGTGTAAAGTTCAGGTTTTGGCTGTGGAATTTTTCAGTGTTTACGTATTTGTTACGTATTTGTTGATTTATTTTTAATGGTTTTTTGGTGTGATGGCCTATAAGGATATTTTTTTTTCTTCCAGCATGATGGCGAATAACAGCATGACATAAAAACAAAATTTGTGGCCATTTCCGGTTTCAAGGCATTTAACTGTTGGGGGCTACCACGGCCAGAAGTACCACCATCACCAGAACTACTACTGCCATCGGAAATACCACTACCATCAGACCTACCACCACCACAGCTACCAGAACCACTACCAGCGCAACCACAACCATGACTTTGGAGGGAGCTTTTAATTGGACACAAATTTGGTGAGTATGCTAAAGCTTTTCCAGTTTATTTTTAAAGCTTCCCACATCCGTGTAGGAAGCTTTAATTATATATTCTATTTTTATTTTTATTTGTATTACCATATTTATGCTTGGTATTTCCACATGACTTTTCTTAAAGGTTTAGGTATATTTTCAAAATTCGAAATACACGGTATAGCAAGTCTAAGTGATCCCTAACCCCTTTTCAGTTAGTTTATGGCCAGGTGTAGTCAGACAATGATAATTTGACTAGTAACCAGGGAGACATTTGTAACTTATGACATTCTTCGTAAAGATCCCCAGCCCCTTTTCAGTTTGGTGATGGCCAAGTGTAGTCAGACTAGGAGAATAGTTTTAACTGTGTCATTCACAATAACTTGGCCCAGATTTTCATTCGTTCATAACTTATTTCACATAGCTCATTGGCAGAAAGACAATGGTAAGGTTTTACATTCTTCCCATAACACTTCATGACTGATATATTCTAGTATTAATCAAGCATTCCTGCTTGGCATTCAGTATGGAGAGATGGCAATTTTAGGCCAGGTGTGCTAGGCCGACTCTATACCTTCTTTACCCCTGCACAATTGTTGACTTTATACAAGGGTTTTTATTTGCTCCTTTATAGAGTACAACTCTTATGTGGGGAGGCTCCCCCCCATTCTGGTCTTCTCAGTAGGGTGGAGTCAAAGGCTTTTCATCTCATTAACCCTCCTCCTCTTACTGGCTCCCTTCAGCCTCTGTCTCTCTGCCTCACTGTTGCATCTTCTCTTTTCTGTCGCTGCTTCAATGGTCACTGGTCCTCTGAACTGTGTGCTTGCATTCCTCCATGTCTACGACGGGCGCATAGCACCTGTCTAGCAGCAAACTCTCATCCCTTTTCTGTCCAACTCTCTAATGCAAGAGTTAACTGTTACTTCCAGTCCTTCATTTATGCAACAGGTCAGCTCTTGAACTGTCTCCCTCTGTCTGTATTTCCTACTTCCTATGATTCCAGTCTTTCAGACGCAGTGTGTCCAGGCATCTCGAAATGAACGGATCTTGAATTTGGCTCTTTTGTATTTTTTTTTCTTGGAAGGAACGGTTTGTGGGCTCCTGGCCTTTGGTTCCTTCTTCCTTGCATAAAGACTCATTCCTAACTCAGAACTGCGGCTCATAAGTCCATGCAACCATATCTTCGTATTTTTTGTGGGACTGACCCATTATTAGAAAAAATGGCTGTAGGAGATCTAAAAGCGACAACTCCCTGCTTTGAATATATAACTGTAAGAAAAACTTATTAGAATATGATGCTATGCTTTTCACATTAACTTGGTCAAAAATTTCTCAGCATCTTGAATTTTTATTTGTAACAAGAATCACAATCACGAAGGATTGCTGTGGAAAAGATAACGAGCTGTAGCAACGTCATATTCTGCCAATGAACTGTGTTAAGTGGACTAAATAATGCAAAGTCTAGGACAAGCACAGGGTAGAAGTACTAGTATTATCTACTGTATAACTGCCTACTCTGAATGTAAATAATTAGTACTATAATTCTTTAATCATTGCAGTGCTGTTCCTATGGTGACCCTGGGTTCGTGTGGGCAAAAACGAAGCATTAAGACTGCTTGGTTCCAGAGAGGGCAGCCTGATTCAGGTTCAAGAGGAGCAATGGGAAGCTCCCTGGAGAACTCAAGTAGCGTGAGGCCTTGGCTGCTTTGCTGAGAATGGCAGAAGTCCGTTCGGATAAGTGCAGTATTATAACGCATTTCGTCGGATAACTTCCCGTAGCACTTGCAACTGTTAGTGTAGTCACACAATTATGGAAGGCTAAATTGACCAAGGACTCTCATTCCTACATTATAACCAAGGATGAGATGGAGGGATGGAGTGAGAGAGATGGGAGAAGGGGGTGTGAGTTAGAGGGAGGACAGGCAAATGGCAGAGGACAAGGCAATGTGGAGGCAGTTTGTAACCATCCCCTATGTGATTAAGGTGAATGATAAACTGAAATCCAGCAACCACAGTATTGATGTGGGAATGCTATGCCCAGTGAAAACAAAAAGGTTATAGTAAGAATTTTTCACGGTAAAAAAAAAAAATGAAATGAGATAGAGGTAGTTTTTTAGCCTTATTTTGTCAGATTTTTGTCCTTTTGTAGTTCAATATAGCTTGATACCAGATTGTCACCTTGTCTATATACCTTTGCCATAGCATTTTGAGTAGCTTAAGTAATCTCATCATTCATTTAGATACTGATCAGAATATACAGTAGACCATGCAAAAAATAATAGAGAAAGGTTGCGATTGAAACTGAGACCTGTTCTATCCAGTATGGGTGAGAGCAGAGGTAAAATAAATATTTGTGCAAGTAATAGACATATGTGATCCATTTCATTGGGCATGTGAAGAGGATGGAAGATAACAGTGGAGGGTGAGAGGTGTGAACGTTGAGGGTAGAGTTAAGAGGAAGGAGTAGGCTGTGAAGGTTAGCTTGAAATGGTTTGAGAGGAAGGATGGGACTTGAATGTATGTGTTTTGATGAGAAGAGGTAGATTGAGATGCTTTGGGAATGTGAATAGGATGGAGAATGACAACGGGGTGCAGTGGGTGAGATGATTGAATGTTGAAGACAGGTGTGAATGGGAGACTGAAAAAGACTGGGGATGGTCATAGTGTGACCTGGGGAATAAGGGTCTCTATAGAGATTGCTGCTAGGGATCAAGCAGCATGGACAGCTCCCATTAGGTGACCTAAGCCCATATATTTAGGCATCTTGGAGCCTTGAAAATGAACAAATGAAGGAAATATTGTCAAATTCTCATTTTCTGCACCATGCCTCACTCCATCATTTGGTGGAAAAGATCGGGATGAAGGAAAATTTCACTAGATAGTTCACTTTTTGCATTAGCTTAGCTTGAATAGGAAAGTAGCATTATAATGTTTAAGAATAGATGCATTGGTTACTGTTAATTTTTTGTGAATAGGGAAGTAGCACTATACTGTTTACAAATAGATGAATTGGTTACTATGTAAATTTTAATGTGAATATTTTTCACTAGGGAAAAACTTGTTTACCAGAGCCCTTAACACAGTTGTGGGTTCATGCTTATTGTCACATGTATCTAAGTACCCTTCTACAGTCCACCATCCTCCTTTTGAGGGATAGGTACATACCTGTATGGCAAGAATATTATCTGATAGACTCCTTGAGATGGATGGGTTAGATACAGCCTTCAGTTCTGTCCTTCAGCATTAAATTTAGTGTTGAGGTAGCACTGTCATTGTAGATAAAGGGTTAATGAGTTATAAAGCATACTTGTACTTCAGGGCAGTTGGAGGGGAGGGGCAGTTTGAGAGCAGAGGAGGCCACCCCTGATGGGATGGTGTCTGCTTGTGGGCTTCCACCACCACTGTCACCAGCGCCATCACCTTTGATGTGGGCAAGCAGCTCAACTGGATACCAAAATGGTGAGTGCTTTTAAACGTATAATAGCTACTTAATCATTTAGAAGCCAGTCTGTTGAAATAGCCAATGATGGGCCTAGTGGAGTGTATAATACATCAACCCGTATAGCTCACGTTAAGTCTTGCCATGGTACTAGCTTTTGCTGATTGACAAGTTGTTGCAAAACTTGCCTCAGTAGTTGCTGGGAAGTTAGAATGCATGCCTATGGTTAAATTGCTTAGGAAGATAAATATGCAAGAGTATTGCCGAAATTTTATATAATTCATCCATCATCCAATCCTATGTTGCCCCATGAGGAGCGTACAAGCCCGGGGCTAGGCAGTTGGTCCTGACATTTAAGATGAGAGTGACCAGCCTCACTCATCCCTGAGTGGCATTACATGAGCAATAAACCCCAACCATCCCTTGGAAATAAACCTTCACCGGTTCAGTCCGACTGGAGCACAATAATTACCCACTAAACCACCAGGCGCCAAAATTTGGTTATATGGTTACCACCCAGCGTAGTAAATGGTTTCCTGGTGTACAGGAAACCATTTGGCTTGTCACTCAGTTTAGAGTCACCCACAGGCAGAAGGGAGAGGAAAGAATGAAGGAATGAAAGACAGAAGAGGGAGTGTAAAGTCACCCGTAGGCAGAAGGAAGAGAAAAGAATGAAGGAGAAAAAGACAGAAGATGGAAGGAAACAAGGATGGAGGAGAGGACAGGGCAGACACCCGAGAGCAGCACTTCATTGAGTGAGTGGATGGTGGGCGCCCTCAACTACCTAATCTGTATCTAAATGGAAACACCTACAGCTGGTGTGTAGTAGTTAAATCAGAAGGCTAACAACCATGCACAGTATCTTGAAATTATTTTCACTCCTTCCACCTTGTGTATATTTGTCTTAACTTTTCTGTATACTTTTAGTAAGTTTTGGAGATTTGGAGCAGGTTAGATACAGCCATTATTACCCCTTTACTAAAGAAAATATTCCCTTAGCTGGATACACCAGTTGTGTGTTGGCAGGATTGAATCAGAACAAGTGACATGGATCCAAGGGTTCAACCAAAGTTAGCTTGAGACCCCAGTATATGAAAGGGACAGCAGTGTTGATAGTAGTGCCTTGTCTTCCATCTAATATTTTTTTGTCTAAGTTGCATTGGTACCTATAACTTCTTGAATTAGTTTTACATTTTATTAATGCTAATTTCAGACTGTTCTCTTTACCATATGCCTTTAAAATGGAAGACAGCCTTAGTTAACCATATGAGAGCCATAGGTCCTCCCTAAGTTGTAAAATGCCTGATGGTAGCAAGAATAAAGCCAAAAATAAATCACAAAGGAAGAGGTGCTAGGGAAGTAAAGAAAATGGAAATACTGGTATATCTGTTTGAATTCATCCCTAGGCCCATCTGAAATTTGAACTGGCTTGATTGCAGACTTAAGTTGCCCCCTTTCCTGCAATCCATCATTCTCCTTTCAAGGGATAGGGTAGTAGTTAATGATAGTTTCTATAATTAGGCAGTTAAGCAGCTGTTATATCAGGCCCAAAGCAAGGGTCTCTTTGGCTTCTTTTTTAAGTAGAAAATGTTTCCTTCTGCCTGTGACTGTTTTTTCTTCTACATGTGACTTTCCACTTTCATCCATTCGTCCATCATCCAATTCTGCGTTGCCCCATTAGAAGCGTAGAAGCCCGGGGCTAGGCAATTTGGTCCTGACATTTAAGATTAGAGTCCAGTAGTAATAATTGTTTTATTCTGCCAGTGACAGTCTTTAAATGCAGTGTCCAGTCATCTTTCAGTGATTGGATCTTGGTCTAGTTTTTGTTTGATTTTTTTTTTTTTTTCTGTTCTAGCTTTCTCATGTAATCCAAACTATACTGTCTGCAGGATTACTCCAGTAAATATTGATAGGTAAATACATGTAAAGCATAGAGAGGATGGTGGATTATCTTTAGGTGTGTTAGTCTTTACAGTTTTTGCCCTCCTTTAAAATTTGGCCATCGTTGTTGTCGTTGTTTAGTGGGTATGTCTGCTACTGTATTATAACTGTAGATGCCTGGTGGTCTAGTGGGTTAAGGTGGTCTAGCTGGATGTGCTTTGAAATATCAGGTGTTTCTGTAGGTATGATCTTGGGTGTGGATGATGCAGTTGGCAGGTGTTTGAATGTTAGGTGTGTGTTAGCGTGTTTCATTTAGGTTAGTGTGTTTTGGTGCCTGATGGTTTAATGGGCTTGGGTGCCTGGTGACCCAGAGGGTTTGGGTGCCTGGTGCCTCAGCAACCATAGCTTAATATTGAGTTTTGGGAGTGGTTGTTTCATCAGATGCAAACAAACCAGCTAATGTCTTTCTCTATTTGCAGGAGGTGAGTAAACTTCTGACATTCTCGTTGAAGATGGTATAAACACAAAAAGATGAGCCCAGCAGTGTAAAGGAACATGCCTTATTTTGCAAGATTGGTAATGTGTTAAAACTGCATTTCCCTTTTTGCTTTAACTTGGCATAAGATTACCATGCTAGTCATGAAGAAGTGCTGTGGGAAGGGTTTAACTTTGGCCTGAAAATTACCTTCTTTGAATCTTAAGTGTTTGACAGCAGATTGAAATTTGTGATGCTAGTCAAGAAGCGTTGTGGAAGGGATGTAGAGCCATTGCAGTCTGTTTTTGCAAGTGAACCGAATAAAATAAGCTGCTAAAGGATAAATCTTGGCCAAGTTAAGGTGAAAACTGTAGCTGTATATACAGAAAGTCCTTGTTTGTGCTAGTCACGAAGCGCCGTGGAAAGTTACTGGTAGTGGAAGAACTATAGTTGTGCATACAAGGTGCTTTGTTCTTTTTTCCCTTAATAAAAGTAGTTTACTTTTAGTATAAAGGCTCATTTATATGCTGGTCTTAAAGTGCCACATTATTTTGTCCCAGGCTGATCACCCACAATGAAATGCAAGGCGGTGGACTATATCTGTCTATAGCCAGACCCCATATTCTCGTTAGGGGTGGCTGTTTGACTTCGTTAGTTGTTTTATGGGAAGGGACACTATCCCTCCGCTAACCCACTTGGTGACATGTAGGGAATACGTATGGGTTGATTATATGGTTACCACCCAGCATTGTAAGTAGTTTCCTGGCTTTTCCAGGAAACCATTAGGCTTGCAGCTCAGTGTAAAGCCACCTGAGGAGGAAGGAAGAGTACTAAAAAATGACAGGAAAGATGGGAGACATAGGAAGAGAGGAGGGCAGACACAGAAAAATAATGATAAAGGTGAAGAAAGAAGTAGGCAGCACTACATAGAGTGGATGATTTTTGCTGAAAGATGTAAAAATTAATGTACCGTGCTGTGGTTATTTTACCTAAATAAATAAATAAATGCAAAGTTATTGTTCCTTACAACTTGTTGATGGATGTTAAATATGAATACAACTGCATAGTGTTCAAGAACAAGTGGTCATACACAAGATGAAACAGAAATGTACAAGAGAAATGCTTGATGGTTTGTAACAATTACTGTAGCTACTTATAAGTATTACCTTGAGTTAAGAGATAAATGGTTATAAAAACATTGGAAAATAGGATGCCTGAAGCTAGCTAGTCAGCCCACACTACAGTGCTTGTGTCAAATGCATGTCTAAACTATGAGGAAGACAGAGCCAGAGAAATTTTTTATCAAAAGTTCAGATAGTTTGGACACAAGCACATAGAACTTTAGAGGTTGCACTTTATATTGTGAGTGGATGATAGTCACCTGCCGCCTGAGGGACTAGTAACCAAGGAGACTCATGAATGTCTCCTGTACCTTTAAAGTCTATTGCTATAACACATTGATATGTCTACTAACCATAACCAAAGAGACTGCCACCTCATGAAGGCAGTCTTCTCCATTGCCTGTTAAATTGTTATAGCATGTTTTCAAACCTGACAGATCCCTATTCCGTTTTGTCTCAGATGATGGCAGTGTAGTCAGATTGGAGGGTTGATGTAACTAGTAAACAAAAGTGATGGTATCTAGGGCTGGTGGCAGTGCTGTCAAAGCACAGGGAGTGTGGCCATGTGTGGTTTGCCGCAAATGTATTGGAAATAACTGCATCTTGTTCATTGTTTGATAAATGGGTGCATAAGAGAATTGTGGTATTAGAGGTAAACTGTGAAAAATACTGATTTGGTGTGTGCAGGGCTATGGAGATTCAGGCATGAAAGGATTGATCTTGGTGCGTCTCTTGAGTGTGTGGGGGATTATTATTATTTTTTTTCTTATCTTGAGTATATGTTGTGCTGGAGGTGGGGCTGGAATTGGCTCTGTCTCTAGGGTACAGAGTGGTTGGAGGAAGTTCAGGAAGCTGTTACTTCTCCTGTTTTTGAGAGTGCTTTCCCCCAGTGGTAAGTGCTAAGGGATCTTTGTATGCAGCATGTTAGTTGTGTAATGTTGTATGGTGGTAAGACCTGGGTAGTGAAGGAAGAGATATTCATATGGTCAAACATGCAGAAATAATGACTAGATTTGTTTAGTGTATCCTTGAATGACAGGCCTTTGGGGGTGTTAGGATTGCAATTGAAAAGTTGGGAGGAAGGATGGAACTTAAATTTATTGGTGCAATGATGGGGAGGAGTAGATCAAGATGGTTTGGACATGTGGGGAGGATGGAGGATGACGGGTGTGGAGCATGAGAGGTGTGACTGTTGAGGGTAGGTTATGAGAGGCAGACCAAAAAGACCTGGGATGAAGTCGTAGAGTGAGACCTCAGGGATATGAGACTGAAAAGGGAGACTGCCAGAGATTGAATAGCATGACGAATTGCCATTAGATGACTAAGGCCAACTCAGCAAGCATGTAGGAGCCTTTGTAAGTGATACGAAACTAAAAGTAACCTAGATCGTACCTCATAACGAAAGATCATCAAACAATGCACCCCCCCAATTTTTTTTTTTTTTTTTTTTTTTTCCCTCAATTGTGTCAGTTGGAAAATTTTTCCTATGAAACTTAGTCAAGGGACAAAATTTTCATAACCAGTTGTTTGGAGGGAATACTGTTAGTCAAGGCCATAGCTGTTACTAAATGAGGACATCTGTATATGCACTGTTTGTATTTGTGGATGTGGGAGCATCTCTTGGCCAGTCATTCAGTCAGACCCTTTGATTTTTCAGCAGTTCTTCACTCATGGATATTTTGGTATGTGGCCCTCATGATCCCACATCCATTACTTGTATAATTATGTATGCCGATCATAAAATATTTTCATTCCAATAAATGATTCTTTAATATGAATGTTTTAATATTCTATCTAGTGGAGTCCACTGTTTTTCACCTTTAAGACTTGTATATGAAAAATAGAATGATTTTGACAAGGCAGTCATAGAATTTCCAATATTTTGGATGTAGTAAAATTAATCGTGCTTTTTAATATCTTACCTCAGTTTTGCCAGTGAGTGAAGTATTTTTGCAACTCTTACTCAAAATACTAAACATGTAACCGAAGAAGTGCAGCTTAAAAAAAATCCATGCTCCTGGTGCAGACCAAAAATTATTTGAAACTTCTCGACATTTTGCATAAGTTGCACATGATGATCTAGCATGCCAGTTTTTATTCCCTCTGACTACAGCTGTTGCGTGTTTATCTCATTTCTATTGCTGTGTCAATGGTCACTGCTTCTCTGAAGTGTCTGCTTGCATCCCTCCACGGCTCTGGAAGGTGCATAGCACCTTTCTAGCAACAAACTCTCGTCCCTTTTCTAACCAACTCTGTAATGCTGGAGTTAACCATTACTCCCATTCCTTCATGTATGCAACAGGTCAACTCTGGAACTGCCTTCCTCTTCATTCCATACTGCCTATGACCCTCCAGTCTTTTAAATGCTGTCCAGGCATCTCAAAATTAACAGATCTTGAATTAGACATGTAACTTTGCTTTTTGTTGGAGGGAACAATCTTTCAGGCTTTCTAGCATTTGGTTCCTTGTTCCTTGTATAAAATATTTTTTATTTAAATCATTCTGAGAACAACATTCCTAAAAATTATCTGCTGCAGTGTTTATCTGTCATGTTGGACTTAATCAGAGACCAGTTTCATGGGTATGAAATGGCTAGGTTGGCCAGGAACAGCATACTGAATTAAATGTACAGTACTTTATTAGTTGCTCACTTGCACCAGACCACGAGTGATTAATTTAAACTTCAACCCATCTCGGTTAAGACGCGTGTCTGTTTATTATATGATCAAGAAATTAATAAGGATGTAAACTGTAGGAGGATGTTCCTAAAGCCCAAGCTACCTTTTTTTTTTAAATTATTTTAAGGGAACAGTCTTAAAGGTGAGAGATGTTACTTCATAACTTGTATAATGTATGAGAACTGTTACTTCATAACTTGTGGCCATATTTATCACTGGAGTGAAGTTTTTTTTTTTTATAGGAAGATTTGTTATTGGTAATTGTGTTGCCTGCATTTCTCATCTTAGTCTAGTCAGAAATAGGTCATTCTGTTGTGTTTCGCTCCAAAAATTAGAATTGGGAGACTGAGGATGATCTGGAGGGATGGAATGGAGTAATGAAGAGTGAGAGAATTAACTAGGAGATTGTACGTGAGTGAGGTGGAGGGGGAGGCTGAAGATGAGATGGAGGAATGTAGTAGAGGTATAGGAGAGAGGATGGTGGAAGTTGGGGGGGATGAAGAGTGAAACTAAGAAGTGTGTATGAGTGAGGTGGAGTTGGGAGAAGAGGCCGGGGGAGACTGAGGGATGGGGTGGAGAAAGATGAGAGAGGGTGTGTGATCTGGGGAAATGGAGAGTAGGAGACAAAGAGTTTTTGATTGAGAGGGTGGAGGAGACTGAGGATGAGATGGAGGGATGTAGTGGGAGGTATTCGAGAGGGGGGGTGTAAGTTGGAGGGAGGGCAGTGCAAAGGCTAGGGACAGGGAGGCAATTTGTACCTCCACAGGATTAGTGAATCTGGTTATAGATAGAGATAGCTTGTCCGCACTTTCACAGTTTTGGTAATAATAATATGGCCTTGAGTTACATATTTTAAAAGATTTGTTTGCAGAGATTATACTCTGAGCACTTGACCAAAAATTTTAACCTTTCCTGCCTGAATTATGAGTTGTAGAGTTGTAATAATGTTTAAACATGATGCTAGTCACAAACTGTGAAAAGGATTTGGAGCCATAACTTTGTCTTTCTATGCCGCAAGTTATGTGACAGCTGGAAAAGAATGAAATTGGGCCAAGTTGCAGTGAAGAGTATAAAATTGTTAGGTTCAGTGCAATGTGATTTTGTTGATGGACATTTAACATGCATCACAACCAGTGCATGTTAGTATCTTTGAACCCCTTCATTACTGTGATGTTTTTTCTGTCTATTGTTGCTAATTGCACATGATTTTATTTAGGTTTATTATTGTTGCTGCCACACTATTATATTGAGCTTAGGAAGGATTTCTTGTACCATCCTTGCCCTGCTATCCTGGGTCAGGCCTACCCAACTGTACCCTCCCATATCCTCCCCAGCCCCTGCAGAACGAGAAGTCACCTCCTTCAATTAAGTAAAATAGTGTGGTGTAAGCAGGTGTAAAATGTCCCTAGTAAGTCCAATAATGTGATTTTTGTGTTGATCTTTAACACGCATTAATGCAAAGACAGGGTGCACACTGTGTTTAGCAATTAATGCATGTTAACAAAGCCCTTCTCATCCTTTGTTGATTGCCATGTTTCTTTGTATAGCTCTGCTCGGTTTATAGCTGGGCAGAGCAATACGAGACATGGCATATACAAAGTGATGAGCA
>NC_137022.1:27036914-27199414 GCF_032717465.1 Coenobita brevimanus | reverse complement strand
TGGTGGTGGTGGTGGTGGTGGTAGGAATGTGGGTTGCATGGTGGTGGTGGTGGTGGTAGGAAGGTGGGTTGCATGGTGGTGGTGGTAGGAAGGTGGGTTGCATGGTGGTGGTGGTGGTGGTGGTGGTAGGAAGGTGGGTTGCATGGTGGTGGTGGTGGTAGGAAGGTGGGTTGCATGGTGGTGGTGGTGGTGGTAGGAAGGTGGGTTGCATGGTGGTGGTGGTGGTAGGAAGGTGGGTTGCATGGTGGTGGTGGTGGTAGGAAGGTGGGTTGCATGGTGGTGGTGGTGGTAGGAAGGTGGGTTGCATGGTGGTGGTGGTGGTAGGAAGGTGGGTTGCATGGTGGTGGTGGTGGTGGTGGTGGTAGGAAGGTGGGTTGCATGGTGGTGGTGGTGGTAGGAAGGTGGGTTGCATGGTGGTGGTGGTGGTAGGAAGGTGGGTTGCATGGTGGTGGTGGTAGGAAGGTGGGTTGCATGGTGGTGGTGGTAGGAAGGTGGGTTGCATGGTGGTGGTGGTAGGAAGGTGGGTTGCATGGTTGTGGTGGTGGTGGTGGTAGGAAGGTGGGTTGCATGGTGGTGGTGGTGGTAGGAAGGTGGGTTGCATGGTGGTGGTGGTGGTAGGAAGGTGGGTTGCATGGTGGTGGTGGTGGTAGGAAGGTGGGTTGCATGGTGGTGGTGGTGGTAGGAAGGTGGGTTGCATGGTGGTGGTGGTGGTAGGAAGGTGGGTTGCATGGTGGTGGTGGTGGTAGGAAGGTGGGTTGCATGGTGGTGGTGGTGGTAGGAAGGTGGGTTGCATGGTGGTGGTGGTGGTAGGAAGGTGGGTTGCATGGTGGTGGTGGTGGTAGGAAGGTGGGTTGCATGGTGGTGGTGGTGGTAGGAAGGTGGGTTGCATGGTGGTGGTGGTAGGAAGGTGGGTTGCATGGTTGTGGTGGTGGTGGTGGTAGGAAGGTGGGTTGCATGGTGGTGGTGGTGGTAGGAAGGTGGGTTGCATGGTGGTGGTGGTGGTGGTAGGAAGGTGGGTTGCATGGTGATGGTGGTGGTGGTAGGAAGGTGGGTTGCATGGTGATGGTGGTGGTGGTGGTAGGAAGGTGGGTTGCATGGTGATGGTGGTGGTGGTGGTAGGAAGGTGGGTTGCATGGTGGTGGTGGTGGTAGGAAGGTGGGTTGCATGGTGGTGGTAGGAAGGTTGGTTGCATGGTGGTGGTAGGAAGGTTGGTTGCATGGTGGTGGTAGGAAGGTTGGTTGCATGGTGGTGGTAGGAAGGCTGGTTGCATGGTGGTGGTGGTGGTAGGAAGGTTGGTTGCATGGTGGTGGTGGTAGGAAGATTGGTTGCATGGTGGTGGTGGTAGGAAGGTTGGATATGTGGTAAGGTGAGGAGGAGGAGAAGGGAGGAACAAGAAATGAAGATGAAGGGGAAGAAAGAGGAGGAGGAGGGAGGAACAAGAAATGAAGAGGAAGGGGAAGAAAGAGGAGCAGGAGGAGGAGAAGAAGAAAATTGAGTGAAAGGAGGGCGGGAGGGAGGCTAATACAAAAAATAACTATTTGAAATACTAAAACACAGAAAATAACACTTAAGTTTTCATTTGTCATATAATGCCGACAAGGGGTATCATTAGTTTAAGCTTCAGAAATTAACAGTGTAAAATATTAATAATAATGATGATAAACTGTGAAACTCCTATCAGGAATTCCTCATTTAAGATACTTTCACTAACACAGTTTCTCTCTTAAATTGTCAGTCAAAATACAAACACTTTTCACAAACCTCTTAATTAATCTCAAAAGTGTGTTGTGAAAGATCAAGGTTCATTCATCTACAAATATCACTAATTTAAATTTACATTCATAAATATCTTGTTACTTGCTGTCTTGAATATGATCCTTAAATGCTTGAGAAAAATTCCCTTCTGCTGCAACCTAACCCTAACTTCCAGCAATGTTCATCTATCAGGAATTTACAGTAGTATATATCGATTATTAAATGAGGGATTACTCTTTGCTGGCATTATACACAAACGAAACTCACAATTTATGCATATTCAGTTTGTAATAATGTGCAAAATGTGCCTTGAGATCTCAGATGATGTATTTTAATATTTGTAACCCGTGGATTGCGCAATTACCTTTTTTTTTTCTCCCACCCCGTGGTGTGCAATTTTTTTTTTTTTTTTTTTTTTTGGCTTATTATAAAATAAACTAAATATGTAGTGCGTCCCTGCGTGCAAGGTCTGGGGGAGCTGGGTTTACGATGGAAGAGTTGAGAAGTAGGATGGGACTGGAGTGTATTGGTGTTGTGATGAGAGGAGTTAGATTGAGATGGTTTGTACATGTGGAAAGGATGGGGGATGATAATTGGGTGAGTAAGGTGGGAAGTGTTAATATTGGGGGTGGGGTTATGAGGGGTAGACCGAGAAAGACATGGGACGAGGTCATTAAATGTGACTTCGGGGTTAAGGGACTGAACATGGAGGCTGCAACGGATTGTGCAGCATGGAGAGCCGCCATTAGGTGACCAAGGACGACACATGCAAGCATGCTGGAGCCTTTAAAAACGAAATGAAATGAAACGAAACAATCCAGGGCATCGTACAGTGAAAAAAAAAAAAAAATCTCTCTCTTTCTCTCTCTCTCTGTTTGCGTAGCCCTATGCGTAAGTTTGCGTAAGGGTGTACTGAAAAAATGAATTTTTTTTGTGTGTTTATTATAAACTTGAAGTTAAACATCCGGGGCATCATCTGGTGAAAAAGAAAAAAATCTCTTTCTCCATCTTTGCATAATGCCATGTGTAAGTTTGCTTAGGGGTGGAGTAGTTAGTGGTTGACCACTGGAAGGTTAGCACAGCCTTAGCTGTGGCTCGCAACGCGACGCTACCCAGCCTGAGCTGGGCCTCGCAATCCACAGGTTAAATCCTATGCCTATATATACTGAAGTGCTGCAGTAACATGAAATTCAGAGAATGAATATTTCAGGCAGGATCATATATGCAAAACACCTATTACTGTTAGGTAAAAAAGCACTATGGCTTATCAAAGTCCTTTTATATGCCACATTTATTTATGAACTTTTGGCCTAATAATACAGGCTGTTGTGGTGGTCCCAGGCTCATTTTCATTATTAAGAATCACAGTCAATGCTAGAGAAACTACCCGAATTTAATGAAAGAAAAGAAGCAGTTTGACTTTCTGTAAGAGTTACGCTCCAAATTATCCTTACAACACAAATTATCCTCTAATAATCTTTTCCAGACGTGTGTGTGAATCTTACTACCAGCAGTCTACTATGGAAAATGACGTGCATATAGCCTTCACAAAATTTCACAGCTCATTTAGTGACATCTCATTCAAGAGCCTAGATGATTGGCACACACATATAAGCTACACAAACAACTGACCTGTTTCACTTTGTCAGGGAGCAGTTACTGCACAGCACTGTAAAAATGCTAAAACTGATGCTATTTTGGTTCAGAGAAGTGATTTGGTACTACTACAGAGGAATACAGGACCACAGCAACAGCAGCCCAAAATTTAATGAACCATAATACTGGGCTGCTCATATATATATATATATATATATATATATATATATATATATATATATATATATATATATATATATATATATATATATATTTTGCGTGTTTCGGCTCAGTCTCCTAGTATGGGGATGTGGGTATTTTGACAACTTTCAGAAATAGCTACCGGGTATTCAAGTATGCTCCAGTTAAGGTAACGGCATCAGATTACCATCTCTTTGTAAATGCTATTTGAAAGAAGACTGTACTGTATTATGGTGTTAGTCATGAAGAACTCCTATGGAAAGGATGCTGGGCCACAGTGCTATCTTATTCTGCCTGTGGGGTATGGGAAGTAAATCTGCATAAAAATAAAAATAAAAATCACGCCTGTGTGTGTGTGTGTGTGTGTGTGTGTGTGTGTGTGTGTGTGTGTGTGTGTGTGTGTGTGTTTATGCGAGGAAGAAGGAACCAAAGGCCATGAGCCCGCAGTAACAGTTCCCTCAAAGAGAAAAACAAAATACAATAGAGAGCCAAATTCAAGATCCGATCATTTTGAGATGCCTGGACACACTGTGTTTGAAAGACTGGAGATCATAGGCAGCAGGAAATACAGACAGAGGGAGACAGTTCCAGAGCTGACCTGTTGCATAAATGAAAGACTGGGAGTAACGGTTAACTCTTGCATTAGAGAGTTGGACAGAAAAGGGATGAGAGTTTGCTGCCAGACGGGTGCTACGCGCCCGTCGTAGAGGTGGAGGAATGCAAGCAGACAGTTCAGAGGAGCAGTGACCATTAAAGCAGCGATAGAAAAGAGATAAAGATGCAACAGTGCGGTGAAGAGACAGAGGTTGAAGGGAGTCAGTAAGAGGACGAGAGTTAATGAGACAAAAAGCCTTTGACTCCACCCTATTGAGAAGGGCTGTATGTGGGGAGCCTCCCTACACATGAGAGTTGTACTCCACACAGGGGCGGATAAAACCCCTGTATAGAGTCAACAATTGTGCAGGGGTAAAGAAAGAGCGGAGTCAGCTTAGCACACCCAATCTCTTGGAAGCAGATTTTACAAGAGATGTAATATGATCTTTCCAAGATAAGTCCCGAGTAAATGAAACCCCAAGCATGTTCAAGGATGATGCAGGATTAAGCTGAATATTATTAAACATTAATAGGTATACCTGTGGAAGATTTTGTTGGGTTGATAGGTGTAAGAACTGAGTCTTAGATGCATTAAAAACAACCATATTATTTTTACCCCAGTCAGAGATACGAGGCAAGCCAGACATTAGGTGTGCCATAGCCTCATCCCTTGTTTGTTGAAGCAACTGTTGAGATGGGCGTTGCGGGAACCGAATGGAAAGGTGAAGGGTGGAGTCATCAGCGCATGAGTGGATAGGGTTAGATGTACAGCTTAAAAGATCATTGATGAATAAAAGGAAGAGAGTTGGTGATAAGACAGAGCCCTGAGGAACACCATTGTTGATAGATCTAGGAGAAGAACGATGGCCGTCTACAACAGCGGCTATGGAACGACCAGAAAGGAAGCTAGCAATGAAGGCACAGATAGAAGGATAGAAACCGTAGGAGGGCAGTTTGGAAATTAAAGATTTATGCCAGACTTGATCGAAAGCCTTTGAGATGTCAAGTGCAATGGGCAAAGTTTTCGCCAAAGTCCCGAGAGGAGGATGACCAGGAGTCTGAAAGGTAGGTGAGAAGATCGCCAGTGGAGCGTCCCTGACGGAACCCATACTGACGATCGGAAAGAAGGTTGTGATAGGAAAGATGCCTTAAAAATTTTTGGTGTGATATCTCCTTGTGTTATGTTTTTGTGTGTGTCATGTCTCCCCATGTCATGTTTCTGTGTGTCATGTCTCTGTGTTCAGTTTGTTTATGGATAGAGCTATAAGAGATGACAGGAAGGGAAGTGAATATATTGAGTTCCTAATGAGAGAGGGAAAGGTGTGGAAACTTTCTGAACTGTTGCTTGCTGATGATACTGTATTGTTAGGTGAGGATGAATGTGAACTGCAAGTCTTGGTGAATGTGTTTGAGAGTGTAAGTAGGAAAAGGAATCTAAAAGAGAATGAAAAGAGTAAAACTATGGTCTTGAGGGAAGTCACAACATACACAATGAGACTGAACTGAGAGGACATCGAGAATGAGAGTGTACCCAAGTAATGAAGTAGTGTGATGAGTAAGGATGGAAGGAAGTGCTTGAAAGGGTGCAGCAGGACAGAAAGGTTGCTGGATCACTGAAAGTTGTGATAAGGAATAAGGAAGTGAGCATGGAAGTGAAGCTTGGATTCTGTCGGAAGGACACAAATCAAGAGTGAGAGCAGTAGAAATGAAGTAGGATTGTGTGGAGCTTCATGAACAGACACAAAGACAAATGAAGAAATAAGGAAGTGTTGTGGTACTGTTAGGAAAATTATTTTGAGATGGTCTGGCCATGTAGTGAGAATGCAGGATGAGAGACTGACTAGAAGAGAGTATGTGGGTGAGGTGGCAGGGGAGAGGAGGAGGGAGAGACTAAGGCTAACATGGAAGAATGGATTGGGGAGATACAAGGAAGTGGAGTTTGAGCTGGAGAGAGGGAAGGCAAATGGCAGAAGACAGAGTGATGTGAAGTTAATTTGTTTGTGGCCGCCCCTTATGAGATTGAGGTGTCTGCCATTACACAGGTAAAAGGCAGAGGAGGGGAAAAATTTCTGCTAACTTAAAATGAGTGAACTTTATGCAAGTATTGGAAGCAAATGCAAGAGAATATATTTGATTACTTTATAAAAAATAATGCAAACAGTGGATGCAAACAAGCAATCACTATAAAGTAAGGAAGGGTTATGGGAAATAGAAACTGATGCACAGTAGACATAGGTACTGATGACTTAGCCGTTCACCACATCAATCAACATTATCATAACATCAGCCATCATATTATGCTCATCATTGCAATCATAATCATCATCATCATCATCATCATCCTAATCTCTTCTTCCCACCTAAGGATGGGGTAAGATATGGTCCAAAAAGAGACGACAAAACACATGTAATCAGACATGTTACATATGAACCATCCTGTATTCTGAGCATCTGTGGCATATAACTAGGACTTATTGCATCTGTTTGTGATGTGTAATGATTATCTATCTATCTGTCTATCAACTTGAAATAATGTTGAGTTGATGCAACAGCTTAGCAAAGGAGACATGCTAATCATGAAGAAGTGCAATGGAAAGGTTTCAAAACTATCTGCTACTGGTATACCTAAGGAATTTGCTTAGTATGCTCATGTTACTCTAACCTGGCATTAATTACCTTCTCAACAATATCTGCTACAGGTATACCTAGGGAATTTGCTTAGTATGTTCTTCTTACTCTAACCTGGCATTAAATTACCTTCTCAGCAATATAGTTAATCAAATAGAATAATGCTAATCATAAGCAACGTTGGGTCTGGTTAGTACTTGGATGGGTGACCGCCCGGGAACACCAGATGCTGTTGGCATCCCTACGTGTCAAGTGGGGTTGGTGGAGGATTAGTGCCCCTCCCTGTAAAACAATTAACTCTAAGCCCTTGGCCACCCCGTTTGGGATACATGGCGTCTGGCAATGAATGAATGAATGAAAAGGTGTAATGGGAAGGATGTAGACTTGCAGACAGGTTATAAACTAAATATCATAATCATCCTTAGAACCCCATGAATCACCCTGTTAAAATAAAATAATCTGATGTTAGAAAACAGAGTGTTGCATTCCCACTTACAAACATTATTTTGAGTTATGAACTTTTGCTGTTGACAAGGTTAACGATTAACTAGCTTGAGATTTTATTAGGCCTTGTGGTTTGTTTTACTGCTTAGCTGTGAGCCTGATAGTGCCAATAATTGATTCCTGGCACTGCATCATCATCACTGTTGACCATTAGCAAGTAAACTAAGAACCTAGATGAAGTAACTGGACTTGTATACCCCAGTGGTGGAATGATCTAGTCATGGAGCCTGGCACTGCCACTGATCACAGTTGTCATCATCATCATCATCAGCCCTAACTCCTTTTCCCACCTAAGGATGGGGTGTGGAATTCTCAAGAAAACATTCCTAAGTAGGGGAGCAACTGTTAACATACTCTGTCCACATCAACTTGGCTTAAAAGTGATTTGGAAAGGATGCAGAGCCACAGTATTGCTATTCTTTTCTTACTTTGCTTCTGAGTTATGGACATAATAAGGCCACCAAAGAAAAAAAATCGCTGCCAAGTCAAGGTGGACAAACCAAATAATGTGCAACTCACATTTTTCAGGAGGGTGTTAGTAGCTGTAGTAGTAGCTGCAGGAGCTGAGTACAATGTCTCTGGCCCAGCGGCAGCAGCACCACCAGCCAACCTCAGCGGCAGCAGCATCACCAGCCAACCTCAGTGGCAGCAGCATCACCAGCCAACCTCAGCGGCAGCAGCATCACCAGCCAACCTCAGCGGCAGCAGCATCACCAGCCAACCTCAGCGGCAGCAGCATCACCAGCCAACCTCAGCAGCAGCAGCATCACCAGCCAACCTCAGCGGCAGCAGCATCACCAGTCAGCACTTGATCAGAAACCTCCAGCCACCTCTTGGGAATTGAATGTATGCAAGGCCGTCACCCCAGCTGAGGTATTTTGACTAACAGACCACCAGGCACCTGAAACAAAAAGTCATGCATGAAGACACCCTGATCCATGAGAGCACGAAAACTGCTCTGCGAGATGAATATATGTACATAAACCAGTATCATCACCATCATCTCATTTCCCACCTATGAATACAGTAAGGTGGGGTTCCAAGAGCAAGAGAAACTCATACGGTATACACAGTGTGATAGGGTTCAATGGGCAACAAGAACACACACATTCACAGTGAGGAAGGGGTCAAAGGGCAAGAAAAACATACACAGTGTGGTAGAGTTCAAAGAGAAACACACACACACACATACACAGTGTGGTAGAGTTCAAAGAGAAACACACACACACACATACACAGTGTGGTAGAGTTCAAAGAGAAACACACACACACACACACACACACACAGTGAGGATGGGTTTAAAGAGCAAGAAAAACACATTAACACTGCAATAGGCCTTAAAGAGCAACAAAAACACACATTCACAATGAGGCTAGGTTCAAAGAGCAAAAGACAACACATATACCTGTACACAGTGAGGCTGGGTTCAAAAAGCAAGGAAAACACATATATCCCATAAATAATATAAATATTATACATGCTGTCCTCATTGTAAATCAAGGACATTTCCAAATTATCGCAAACTACTTTCATATAATTGGTACTGCAGAATCAGACAGTGTGGCAAATCAGCTTTATGGGCAGGTAGCACGGTTTTTTTTTTTTTTAATTTCTGGCTGATTTCACAAGTGGTCATTAAAAAGTAACTAATAACAAGGAATTAGAGTCTATGGATGTGCCATTGGGCAGTAACAGTAGACAGATAGATGTTGCAAGAATAGGAAAGAGGGTTTTGTTTGGTAAACTGGGTTTGTTAAATTGGGGATGAAGTGTACTTTTCTGATTTTAATTGTATTTTCTGACTTTCTTGTTAATATCATTTTGCTGATGATTTTCCATACATGTAAAAAAATAATCGATGATAATGGAGCCTATATTTTCTTATGAATGTTACATATGGTTAGGTTAGGCTAAACAGCAGTAATTAAATGAGGTAAGGTTAGATCAGGATCCGTGGTATTAAAACTTTCGTAGTAAAAAAAAAAAATCTCAGAGGCAGCAACATATTGTGATGAGGGCCTACCATAGAAAAAATAACGCTCATATTCCTACTGTCCACAGCTTTCACAGATGGGTTAGGTTCTGTATGTTTAATTCTGTTACAAGATAAATTAAGAAAACAACGTAATATAGGGACAATCTGCAGGAGTTCCTATGGACAAACGAAGTTTAGAACAGGAATTTTTCATTTGTAAATCCATTTTCGACACCAGATCGTGTGGGAATATCCTTTATGTTACTAAAGATTGCACAATTCATTCATGACATCCAAATATGGAAGACCACTGGCTAAATTTATCTAAAGGTGTACCGGCATTCTCTGACGAGTGACCATAAACAATCCTCTTTACAGCAAGAAAAGCTAACCTGTTTACGAATTTTTGCATGTAATTAAGTCCATGGCGCCTGTGGCAACATATATGTATAAATAATCACGCCACGTACCTCCTATGAACCATAATATAGAAGATTTGTTAACGATGTACCTAGTTCATGACCCGCCCCTCTTTAAATGCCGGAGCAAGGAGTGTTACCAATGCTGTTAGACCGACCTGTTCTCAAATTCCGCTAGAATATTGAATAGCAAGAACCTGTAGCATATCGCAGAAACATAATATAATCAACGGAATACCGATAAATATGGAGGAATTTCAAGAATATAGGAAGATATGTTGCACCTAAACCTTAATATAATTGCTAAATGAATGTAGAGGATAAAACACTAGATTGACGCTAAATACAGTACGCTTAAGAAAATATCTATAAAAGCACCTGCATTAACGGAAAAGATTCTGGAGTTTCATATTATTATAGAAAAAAAAAAATGATCTCAAATCGAGACGCCAAAATTGACCCTAAGTAGAATATCACATCGAGTAGAAAAATGGTTAACTTTGGTAACACGAATCCCTAGCACCAAAACTCGAAATGGCATAGTAAACTCTGCATAAAACGGATTCTTGCCTTGATTTTTGTTATTTCTGTTAGACCTAGTTCCCAAAAGATAATCTTATCATGTAGAATAAGTTGTTTTTACATATTATTTAAGATATTGGTTCGACCTTTTACTATGACTGTTTTGTTTTTATTTGTCCTTAACCAGGTTTGAACCATCACTGGAACGGAAACGACGAGGGGGGGCGACGTTATGTCGCAGGTGAGTGGTGTTTATTTGTTTCTTCTTTTTCCTTCAAGTCATATTTTACGTGAAGTAGGCAGAATAAGCCGTGTTATTTAAGACTCAAGATCGCTTGGAACATACAAAATAAAGTTTTTAAAGGGTAATTTTAAGTGAAAACAGTTTAAATTACTTTCGCTGGTGACGGTGTTGAAAATGGTAGCGTCACTTAGTCGCCGTTTACTATTAATAGTTATATTATTTTTTTCATTCATGCTACCCACAGACAACCTTGTCCACCCTTGTGAGTGATATCAATTGTGAGGAAGTTAAGGGCGGTTGTTTAACATGTATGACCTTTCGAGAATTTAGAAGTGTCGGGAGGTAGCATGAAAAAAAAAATAAATAAGGTGTTAGAGGTATGGTAGACCTATAAATCTATATACAGCAGCTGAATTATTAGAAAACCATAACACTGGATTATAGACATGAATTTATATGGTTTGGTATGTTTTGAGAAATTTAACAATCAGATCGTTTGCAAATCACTAGTTTCATAGGTTTTGACATTCCAGCACCATTAATTAGGAGTTGGTGGGACAATTTTCAAAGTATAAATCGGTCTACTTTGTAATCATGGGATAAATATATTTTAATCTGAAGTAAAGCCAGATATTGTGCAGTTAAAAAAAATAACCATAGATATCTACCCTAACATTATGCATATAAACTTAATGAATTACAAGCCATTTACTGTATATACGTAACTTTTATTTTAATTACAAGCCATTTTTATACATAACTTTTATCTTTTACTTTTCAGGAGGCATGGAACAACCATATTATGTAGTTTTTGCCACTTTAGATGAATATATATTATTTTTAAAAGTTTTCAGGGTACTGTGTTAGTGATAACAATTGTTTTCATTTATTTTTTTTTTATTTTTTTTTTTTTTAGTGCTCATCAAGGAGACTTGGGACTGCCTTATTTTGCAGTTTTCTCCAGTTTTTTCTTTATTAAAGTCTTTATCGTTTCATTTTTTGTTTTGTTATTTAAGGCTCCAACATGCTTGCGTGCATTGGCATTGGTCACCTAATGACAGCTCTCTGTGCTGCTCAATCTCTTTCAGCTTCCCTATTGAGCCCTTTATCCCTGAGGTCTCACTCATTGACCTTGTCCCAGGTCTTTTGGTCTGCATCTTGCAACCTTACCCCTAACATTAACACTTCCCACTTTCTGCATCCATTCCCAAACCATCTCAATCTACCTCTCCTCATCACAACACCATTACACTCCAGTCCCACTTTACCTCTCAACTCCTCCATCATGAACCTAGCCCCCCAGTCCTCGCACTCAGGGATGCACTGAAGATCAGTCTAATCATTATCATTTCTTATGTTTGAGCCTACGAATATCCTCTTCCTTTACTGCTTAGGTCTCACTACCATACAGCATCATACTCCTAACACATGCTGCATGCAGAGATCTAAGAGCATGGAGGGGAAGCCCTCTCACTGTCAGGAGAGGCAACAGATCCCTGAACTTCTTCCAACCACTCCTCACAGTAGCCACAGAGCTAGCTCTAGCCCCGCCTCCAGCACATAACATGCCTCCCAAATAAGAAAACTGTTCTTTACTTTTAAGAGACTCACCAGAAAGTTCAATCCTTTCATGCCTGACAATCCTCACATGATCTTCCCGACATACTGTACACATGAAATCACCATTATCTCACAGTCTACCTATAACACCACTACATATGCACCCACTTATCACTAACACTGCACAAGATGGAATTATTTCTCACACCCTTGTGGTAAATCACACATGGCAACTCTCCCTCTTCTTTGATGTTTTATTTTTTTTCAGTGTGTGTTTTTAAGTTTCGATGCTTCTTAAGGCGGTGTCACACTGGGCCGAAAGTTGCTAACATGCGAGCAGCTTTTGTGCGGCAAAACAGCTTGCAAAGTCAAGTGCCGTCACATGCGTGCGTTTTTGCAAGCTGAAATGGCTAGCAGTGTCGTCTGCCTTGGTGCCTCGTAGTCATTTGTAAACAAACCAGCACGGAGTTCCCACTTCCTTCTCCTCAGTTTCTGCAACTGCCTCTTGTACTTCAGCAATTCCAGATCCACAAGGCAGTCTACTAGAGATTTCCTTGCTGCTGGTTCCATATCGAATATTGGTCACAATCTGATTTCCACTTGTTCGGAAACAAAACAGACAGGCTCCGCGGCTGGTCACCCAAGTGTCTGAATATTTATTTCATGTCACAAGAAAAAAATATAAATGAATAAAAACCACAAGAATTAAATTATATTTACTTAACAGTTTTAGGTAAAGTTTGCTTCTGTGAATAATATAATATTTTCTCACCAGTTACAAAATTAATATAGGCTTATTTGAGTTCTAATCCCACCTATAAGCTGTGAATGAAAATTGTTATGCATTTCGCATGGCAAGCGAAATCTTGTAATCGTTCATAAAAGCCCCGGCTTTGGCAGCCGGCTTGTCGCCGACAGAGTAAGAAAGAATTTGTTTCGTGGCTCACCAGCTTCTGTGTCCACACATGGGTAATTGACACTAACCCACAAAATGAGTGAAAATGGCTGTACGGATCCCGAACGTATGGTTGAAATCACCCGGCCACCCTGAGCAATGGAAACATACTGGCTTCATGCGAGGAAATCAGACATAAACAACAAGCTGAGCGAGAGCGGCTGTACGGGTCCCTACCAAATGGTGGAAATCCTCCGGCCACCCCGATCACCAGTAACATTCCGGAGGCACACAAGGAAGACAGAGTGTAACCCACAAGATGAGAAAGAATGGCTGTACGGGCCCCTGCTGTATGGTTGAAATACCCCCAGCCAACCGGATTAGAAACTCCCAGCCACACACGGCCAGCCGCTCCCTTATCGAGTGGTCAGAAGTCGCATTGCCCACCAGAGTGCTCGGTCACAGCTTAGGCCTAAAATGTACGGGGACCCTGTGTTTCTGCCACGTGGCTACATTTGCCTGGGAGAGCAAAAAGGACCCATGCGCTTGTAGGTCAGTGTGCCACTTTTGGCTTGCACACTTATCGCAATGAACCCACCACCACCCGAGAAACGCAAGAGGAGGGTTTTGACTGTGGAGATGTTTGAAATACTATATTGGCCAAGGTTTACACGGGCTGGCCAACTTCATGCATTCTTCATGAATTTGACTTGCCCCATGCAACCTTATCTGATATCAAGAAATCATGGGAGAAGCTATGTCAGTATGGACAGGACCACAGTAATACCACTCGAAAAGGTGACCGGAAGGTGATGTCCCAGCTCCTTAATGTCATCATCGTCCAGTTAACTTTGGTTTAGTTTCGCTGGCATGCTTGTATACGGGACCAAGTTGAAGGCTGCAGCCAAGAAGTTTGCACACCTGCACAACATGCACGACTTCAAGGCATCCAAGGGTTGGCTCTTCCGGTTCAAACTTTGAATTGGACTTACTGGCTGTGAGGCACATGGCGAGGCTTTGGATGTGGCATTAGAAGATGTTGAGGCGTTCCGCCAAAAGTGCAACACGTGATCGAGAAGGAGGGCCTTGCTCTTGGTCAGGTGTACAGTGGTGATGAAGCTGGCCTGTTCTTCTGCTTTGCCCACCAACACCCTGGCAGAAGAGATGGAGAAGACCATGCCTGGTCAGAAGTTGTCCAAACAACATGTCTTGGTGTTGTGCTGTGCCAGTGCTAATGGGATGCACTGCCTCAAATCCGTTATTGTTGGATGTGCAAACAGCCACAATGCCTCTGTGGGTTGATGGATAGCCTGCATGTTGTGGGGTACTGTACTGTGAAGGTCGGGTTTACTGCAAAGATCTTCAGAGATTGGTTCCACAGACACTTTGTCAAGGAGGTTATTCGTTATCAGATGGAGGAACTTGGAATCCCTCGCTGCCAGGTTAATGCTCTCCAGATCCTCAACAGTGTCACTGCACATCTGTCAGAGAAAGATCTGATTGCTGATGATGGGCAGATTAGGTGTCTGTTTCTGCCACCTAATACGACTGCTCTCATTCAACCAGTGGACCAGGATGTTATCGTGGCGGTCAAGAGACTTTATTGTCGGAGGTTTCTTGATGAGCTGATGGTGGTGCTTGAGTACGAGGAAGGGGATGACAAACATGGGCAGCGGACGTTGGAGAATCTGCAGCGTTACATCAAGTCAGCGATTTTCAGTTGGGCCAGTGCTTGGGAGGAAGTTTCCATCAAAACCTTGGAAAGTGGTTGATCTCATATCCTTCAGGGATATGAGGCCATGCATGACTTTGAAGGATTTAATGTTGACAACTTCGACCTTCAGCTGGAAAATACAGGCAAGGATGTGACGTTGATGATGTGAGAGATTGGCTGGACTAAGATGGCAGTGATCCAGGTCATCAGACATTGTCTGAAGAGGAGATTGCTGCTGCTGTCTCTGCAGGGCTGCCAGAGGAAAGCAACGAGGACATGGACAAGGACCCTGGCTCTGGCTGCCCCGCCACTCCATCATTACCTCATCTTGGTGCGCTTCGGGCCAGCATTGGGCAGGTTCGAATATGCTGAGCACCCTTAGTGTGACAAGGAGTTGGCGCCTCGTCTTGGTGCACTTCAGGCCAGCATTGGGCAGGTGCTCAAATATGCCGAGCACCCTCAGTGCGACAAGGAGTTAGTGCTGCTTAAGCTGGCCATGGGTCTGCGGGCAGTCAGGAGCGCCATCATCCTCTGACAAAATCATCGTACCTATCGTCAGATGAAGATTGACTCAAGTGCAACACCACCAGGAGTGCCTGCCCCTTCGCCCCACCACGACCACCACCACCGCCCGCTCAACCCCAATCTTCATTCTTGGACCCACAACTGAGCTCATAGACAGCCATTGAGTCGCCATTAGACGTGAGCTTGCAGCTGTCTTCAGAGACTTCTGAGGTGGGAAGGGCCCCATTGCCCCACTGCACATCCCCGCTCATTTCTCGGCTTCAGCAGGTGGAGGAAGAGGAGGAGGAGTTCTTTGACCTTTGATAGGTTGCTTTGTTAGCCACTAGACCACACAAGATACCTGCACACCTGCTGCATCGTGGTGGGTTATGACGCCTGTGTGCCGTTCACTGGTTGGTAAGTGTACTTTTTTTTTCTTTTTTTCATAATTGTTATTGTTTATTCTTTGATTTCTTAGTGTTTAGGATTATATTTTTTATTCCAATGTGTATTTTGATGTCTAAAAATAGCCAAAAGACAACACAACACTGCCAAAATTAGGAGGGGTACTGATTTTTTTTTTTTTTTTTTTTTTTTTTTTTAATGCATTGTTTACTTAGTGTTGAGGATTACATTGCATATTGCAATGTGTGTTTTGATGTATAAAAACAGCAGAAAGATTGCAGAACACTGCCAAAATTAGGAGGGGTACTGTACAAATAGGTTGGGTATGGATATAGGTAGGGTATGGGTACTGTAGAGGATATTGCTCAGTATCCGTCTGTTGCCTGTATCCGGTCATGCCTTTGGCTGTAATATTATGGATAATCTAGGGATGACTATTTTTGAATATATAATTTTTTTTCAGTTACTGCACTGAGTTATAAAACTCTCACCAATTTACCTCTTTCCATTCATCAGCATGTCAGATTGAATTACCTTCCTTCTAAGTTTAAACTTGTAGGCACTTATTTATTTATTTATTATTATTAGCCTATTATTATTATTATTATTATTTTTCTTTTTTTTAATCTAAACTGGGCAGGTGTTTGTCTCTATCGGATTTTTTCTTAGGACCCCACCTCACCCCATTCATAGGTGGGAAAAAGAGGCAGAGAGGTTGGGATAGTGATGTTCAGCCCTCAGGCACTACAGTTTACATTGTGTGTTTGTGAAAACACGCATAGGTGTAAATATTACTATGGATACAGGAAAATATGTAAACATTAATATAGATACAGGAAAACAAATCTCCATTCTTGATACAGGTATCACAAGAATCAGTCTTGTAGCAACCTGATCCAAGTACTGGGGGAGGTGGATCAGTGAAGCCATTTCTAAAGCAACCTAAGGCAAGCCTGACTATAACTGATTAAATAATGAAGATAATAAATCAATCGTATCTCTAGTGTAGGGACATGCATATTATGCTCTTTATCTCCACTGAGCTTTAACTTTTTGAACTGAAGCCTTTGTTCAGCTTATGAATGTGGTATCAGACTTGAACAGTTAGACAGAGCCTTAATAAACCCCTTCACTAATACAAATAATTGTCAGGGTTAATAAATGGAATATTGAGATGTTTCTTTTGTGGACTCAGGCTCATCTGACTTTGAACCTTGTGGCTCAGGATGAAGTTGCCATTTTTGTCCAGTTTGCAGTCCTCCTTTGGAGGAATAGGGAAGTAGTTGAATGCTTCTGTGAAGAAGCAGTGGAGTAGAGTTATTATAATAGTATGAGTTATTATGCAGGCATTCCTCTCCAGCACCTTAAAACAGACATAAATAGCGTACAAGAGAACGTTGAGGTGGAATATTCAAATTGGTTTGGAAGAAATGCTACAAGTGCCTACAAGAATACACCTTTGGTTTTCAAAACACTAATTGTTATCTTTTTTTTTCAGGAGGTGTGACATGGTGGGAGGGCAGATGGATGGAGAAGTGGAGACATTTCATGGCCACTGCCTTGATGAAAATCCTTGTGGTACTCAGATAGTTCATTTACTTTATATGGTTTATTAATTTTACTAATAATGGGATTTTTATAAGTATTGCCATCAGTTATTATTATTATTATTATTATTAAGCAACGTTGGGTCTGGTTAGTACTTGGATGGGTGACCGCCTGGGAACACCAGATGCTGTTGGCATCCCTACGTCAAGTGGGGTTGGTGGAGGATTAGTGCCCCTCCCTGTAAAACAACTAACTCTAAGCCCTTGGCCACCCTGTCTGGGATACATGGCATCTGGCAATGAATGAATGAATGAAAATTATTCAGTGTTAGGTAGATGAAAATCCTCATTTAAAAGAAGTTGCTTATTGAAGTTCCATTGCTACTCATAAATTTACTAGCTCCCAGTTTACAGTACTGTAGTTGTACCGGTATGTATAATGGTAGTCCCTTTTTGTAAAGTAGCATTTTTGTACCTCTTCATTTATTGTTAAATCCTCTGTATGGTTTACAGAATTTTTGAATTAAAATTCCCCTGCTTGTGATAAGTTGATTTGTCATTTCTTAATTTACAGTAAGTGATGTTTGTGAAAATTAATTGTAATTTATCACTCAGCCATTATGATTGTTAGCTGTTATTTATTTTATCGTGATCGAACCTCGTCTAGGTATGGGGTAAATGGGTTGTGGGCTGAAGTTTTCCTTCTGCAGCTCACCATTCTTTGTTGGGGGAATAGGGAGGAGTTGAAGGATTTTAAAGCTAGGTAGTAGGGCTGCCAGGTTATGTCATCTGCTACTGCTAGCTTATGTCATTGCCAGCGTGTGAGGGCATGCTTCATCAGCACTGATTTTGTAAACTAAAAAGATTTATGATGTAACTCCTCCATAGTAAAAGGGTTATCTTAAGGCATACTGTTGGATTTCAGGGAGTGTCCTCATGTTCCAAATGAAAACAGAAAAGGCACCAACACTGTTAACAGTACAAGTGTCTACCACCACCACTGCCACCACCACCATCCCCACCACCAATGCCTCTGCTGCTTTTTGTGGGCATCTGTGAGTAACAAGATATTTTTTCATTAATTGTTGCATTAGTAGAAAAATGGTTCTGCCACCCCATCTGGGGTAAAGGCTTTTGGTTATATGTTTACTCATTTCACTTTAGCCTGATCTGTGATTACTATTTTGCTGTCGGGAATGCATGGGATTAAGGAATTTGGCTGCAAGCTGATACTGATTGAGAAATATTGGCATAGGATTATAGGTCTATGATTTGGGCCAGATTCAGTTAAATTGTTGTTGAGGCCCTTGGATATGAACCCACTGGATTGCAGGCTGAAATATCCATTCTCCTGCATATCAAAATCCTCCTCATGGGATGTACGAAAAAAAAGATAGCTGAAGGGCATTTCAGTAGTTTACCCTCTTGTATCAGTGCCGCCACATGAAAGCACCCCATTTTCCAATTGCTCTTTAGCAACAAAAATAAATGTTAGGCTTCTGAGTTTCATTTCCTCATTTTTTAAGTAGGCTACAGGTACAACACCAGTTTTCTGGCACCCTTCATACCAGAGCCGTGTTGGATGAACCGTTTTGCCAGACTAACCGAGGCTACTTATGTCTCGTAATAATTCAACTGGGACCATTGGAGGTCCTGTATAATAATTAAGCAATATACCTCTGACCCACTAACCTTTAGAGTAATCACACGCATGTTCTGATTTAATTTTTTTATGGAAGAACTGAGCCTGGTTTATCAAGCTTCCTGTCAAGGCCACTTCATCTGTGCTGTCAAAACCATTCCATATCATGTTCAGGACTCGTACCATCTTTCATAGTTTTTCTCATGTTCATTTGCTTTTTCGAATCACTGCCTTCCTAGGAAATCTGTATTTTTTTCCCTTTACTTTTTGATGTCATAAGCACTTGGGGAACCAGTAGCCTACCATATGTGCTCACTTCCACATGGGAATGCCACAGTCCAGTTTTTTCAACAATTCTATCTTATCCTGCTATTTTGTTTTAGTTTTTAGCATAATAAAATGCCTTACAGCATTGAATCTCCCCAAATAGCTGTTAATATGCTGTTATGGCCAGACGGATGAGTGAAAATGTACAGTACAGGTACTTGAGAGTGCAGTAGGTTGCCGGGTAGCTATGTATTGGTTACTGTGTTACAGCCTGCGTCATGACAAATGGCTTTCACATGCAAACAGCTCTGAAATGGAATAATGCTTTATGCACTCCACTCTCATTTATAAAACATCAATAGATACCAGTGATGAAAACAATCTTGATTTTTTTTTTTTTTTTTTTTTTTTTATGTGACTGACTCTGGGCATAGGCTTCACAGCCTGCACTCAAGGCTCAGTAGTCCTCCTACGTACCGTACACCTCTACATGTCACTGTGGTTGTCGTTAAGAATATTAACTGGAATGGCAGTATAATACATGATGGTAAACTTAACTAAAGAATGAGAAATTTGATGAAGTGTTGTATTCACAAGAACAGAAATTGATGGTTAGGAATAGTTAATTGTAAGAATTTCGTATTCACAAAATACATGGATAATAATGGTGGGTCAAAAAATTAATTAGAAGTAAAAGAGAAAAAGACTGCTTGGTTCACAGTCAAGAGTAGCGGAATTGGTGTAGACATTTGCTGATCCAGTCCCTCCAGTCGTTTTAGGGATTATTATTTGGGTATTAGGCAAAAGAGTGAGTGTAAACTTGTGGGCCCTGAATCATTAATTGCTTTAGGTGGTTATTGATGGGGTTTGTCATTGCATTAGTTTGGCAGACCACTTAATCATGATGGAGGAGGTTTGACTGTATTGGAATAGACTGGTGTTTATGCATGACACCACCACTGGCACCTGCATCTTTCTTAGAAGCCGTAGCTAGGGTAAATGTAAGTAAAATAAGAATCACAAAATACTGGTCTCACCACCAAGACATGCAGCATAGTAAATTCCCATGAGCAATCGCTACACTGAACACTATGGCCACCTGGTAAACTAGTCTGGCAGGTGCGGGAATTTCAAGTGCTCTCTCATGATATTGTCCAGATTAAAAGCTGGACCATCTCGTGCTGGAAAATTGGTGTTGTACCCATGCCATATTAAGTGTAAGAGCTTTGGACCCTACCTCACCCTGCAGTCCCCCATCCTTCTTGCAGGGAGAGGGAGTTGAGGGGCATTTATATTGGCAGCTCCTACCTGCACCATTGACACTGGCAGATGCTTATGTTCAGTAGTTTTATTAATATTTTTAATGTTTATTACAAGGTCACTGACAGTCCCCTTCCAGCATTGTGTTCTTCCTTCCCTATATTTCATTCCTCCCTGAATGTCAGTGTCCCTCCTCCTCAGACCCATTTGTCATGTGCTTCTCACAACAAAGTATTTCATGTATCAGATTTCTCATTTCTTCTCAAGCATCAAAGACTAATATTTCTTCTCATTCCTTTCATATTGCTATCACATCACAATACTCTATTTTCTGTAATTAATTTCTCTCTCTTTCCCAAGCACATCAATATTTTATGTAATTCTCATTCTTTCCTGAGGATAAGAGTGTTCATTCTTCTCAGTCCCCTTTGTTGTTTGGTTCATAGTGCTGCCTCGTAATATGTCACCTTCCATTCAATAGCTGGTAGGGAAGTGTCAGCAAAATTTGACTGTATTTGTGCCAGGTCAGTAATGTGGCAGAACCATGCGGTAATTCCTCATTGTAAGTCCATTTGATTATTGATTTAGCTTCCAGTCCATAGAAAACATCAGCTGTACCTTGGCAGACTTTTTTTTTTTTTTTTTAATGCAAGGAAGAAGGAACCAAAGGTCAGGAGCCCACAAGATTGTTCCCTCAAAGAAAAAGCAAAACCAAGACAACAGCCAAATTCAAGATCTGTTCATGCCTTTTACTTTCATTCATTCATTCATCATCCAATCCAATCCTATGTCGCCCCATGAGGAGCGCAGGAGCCCAGGGCTAGGCAAGTAGGTCCTGACATTTGAGATGAAAGTGACCAACCTCACTCATCCCTGAGTGGCATTATGTGGGCTATAAACCCCAACCACCCTTTGGATATAAACCTACACAGGCTCAATTTGAATAGAGTGCTGTAATTACCCACTAAACCACCAGGCGCCAAAATTTGGTTATATGGTTACCACCCAGTGTAGTAAATGGTTTCCTGTACAGGAAACCATTTGGCTTGTCTTTCAGTGGAGAGTCACCCACAGGCAGAAGGAAGAGGAAAGAAAGAAGTGGTATAGTAAAGTCACCTGTAGGGAGAAGGACGAGGAGAGAATGACAGAATTTTTACATTTATTTATTTATTTTACTGTCCTATTTGTCTCATGTTTGAGACACACACTTAGGAATAAACAAAAAGCTGGTTTTAGCACTTAATTTATCTTCCAGTCCATTGAAAACATCAGCTGTACCATGGCTAACTTAAATTGGGGATGTCATGAAGAGGAATCATGGCATCAGTTTTATTAGATTTCATTTTAAATTCATCTGCCAACCCTTTGACTGCTGTAATCTCTCAGACAGTTCTCTGTTACTAGTTTAAAGAAATTGCTACATGAACTAGAGCACCTGGTGATCATGTGGTTACAATACCCCAGTCAGCATGATGGCGTGCATGGGTTCAGATCTGAAAAGGTGACTGAAGGTTTTTCAGTCATCTAGGGAAGATGGTTGATTACCATTAATGTAACTTAACCGTTGGCCTTTACACCTCAAAAGAGGTAAAATGGGATTGGCTTCTCTCTTATTACTTTATTTCACCAAAATCAGGGGTAAAAAAGGATTTGATGACAGATTGATACACAGACCAATGATGGAATATGTTACATATGGTACAGTAGTTTTTCAAGCATTTGGGTTGTATCATTTGTAAAGGCACCAACATGCCAGCATGTGTTGGCCTTGGTCACCAAATGACAGCTATCCATTTGCTCGATCTGTAGCAGCCTCTATTCAGTCCCAATATGACCTCATCCCAGGTCTTTTTGTCTACCCCCCTTGCAACCCTACCCTTAACGTTCACACCTCATACCCTCTGCATCCAGTTATCATTCTCCCTATTATTCACATGTCCAGACCATCTCAGTCAACCCCTTCGCATTGGAGTACTAATACATTCAAATCCCATCCTTTTTTTTAGTTATCAATTTGCAATCCTAGCCTCTCTGGTTTGTTTTTCAAAGACACACCAAACACCCATCTAATCATTTTCAGCTCTCTACATTTCAGCCTACAAGTTTCCTTTCTTTTTCTGCCCATGTCACTACTGGACAGCATTACACTCCTAACATGCTGCATAAAAGGACCCCATAGCATGTAGGGAGAGTCCTCTGAATGTCCGGAGAGGCAACAGTTCCCTTAACTTCCAACCGCTCCTTATCGTGGAGAAATAGTTAGTTCCAGCCCCACCTCTAGTACATATTATAACCCACAAATAAAATTTGGCCATACATTCAAGAAACTCTCCAGGAAAGTCAATCCTTTCTCACCTTGCAGTCTCTGGATGCTCTCTCCTGCACACCACACACATGAAATCAGCAGTTTTTGCAGTCTGTCAGCAATACCATTAGATCTCTATGCACCTTCTTATCAGAAACAGTGCATAAGATGGAGTTACATCCCACACACATGTGGCAGACTGCACATGGTCACACTCCCTCTGTTTTTGACCACTGCCACCACTCCTAGATACCATCACTTGCTTTATCCACTTTTATGCCCAAACTCCTGTACCCTATTCCATCTCTTCACTTCGTAAGTCTTTCGTCCACCTACATCTTAGTCTCCACTGTCAACACCAAGTCATCAGTCGACAACATCTCCGAAGAGTCTAGTTCTGTAGTCATGTGATAGAGATTTAAACACCTTGATAAACAATAAGGGCTTAAAGCTGATCCCTAGTGCATGCCAACAGTCGCAGAGAACTCATCACTCAAACTTCTGTTTGCTTTCTCGTGGGTGCGAGCACCCTAGTACATTGCTATAGTCACTCTGGCCAGTCATCTCTCAATCTCAGCCTCTCTTGTTGCCCATTTCACCAGCTTCATAAGAACTCTTGTCACAGACCTTCTCCAAATCATCAAAAACAAAGTGCAGCTGTCTCCCATCCTATATATTTTTCTTGAAGTGTCGGACATTGAATATTGCATCAGTGGTCGCCTTGCCTGGCATAAACCCAAACTGCATCTTATCAGTATTCAGTTTCTCACTTACACCTACCAAGACTCTCCATTGCCTTAATGATTGTCTAGAATTTTTGTGCCTGTATAATTTCATCTTTGCAGAGAAACATTGTCCCCCTTATACAGTACACATTTGCAGTTGTGCTCCTCAGCCAGTTATCTGGAATAACACACTCATATATAATTGAAATTATCAGATCAGAACTAAACCCACTCATATATCTCTTGAGGTATTCAGCATCTCAGTGGTCAACCCAGACACACCGGCTGCCTTCCCCAGCTGCATCCTACAAATTGCCCTGCACACAGTAGTAGCATCAGTGAAAGGCCAAGGGCCAAACACTGGTTCTGCTGACTTCAAACCTTCTTAATCAGCAGCTGGTAAGAATTTCCTCCAAGCATCTTAATATCCTTGCTGTCCATCACTACTTTTCTTTCATCATTCTTGACACACTGCTCACCCCTGTTTACTGTCTTCATCTCCTTTGCCACCTTCATTACCACATTCTTCCTTTGGACACTTTTAGGCTTTCCAATGGAAATCTGTGATACTCACAGACCTCCCTTCTGGTCCTGCACATGGAAGCCAAGTCTTCCTCTGTTACCACCCCTTTTCCACTCTTGGAAAAGTCTTCTTTTCTCCTTATCTGCAGTTTCTACACTCTCACCCCTCCACCATGCTACCTTATGTCTTGGTGGGCCCCTTGTTCATCCACACACTGAATCAGTTACCCTCAAGAAATTGTTCTTGAGAGCTCTGTACTGCTATTTAACTCTTGTGTCTACAGCATGTTTGGCCACCTTTTTACTCATCTTGCTATAGAAGGCATCCCCTGCTGCTTGTTTTTTTCAAACTTCCATTTTTCCTTCTGAGTGCATAGGTCCCATCTTTGGTACTTGATTCTTTTATACCATGTCACATGTAACCAGTGTTGCTGCACACACACACTGTGCTCTGTAACCTTCACATCCTTTATCAGCATCTTATGAGCCCAGGAAGTAATCAATCTGGATACTATTACCCCCGGATTCACATGTAATAATTGTACTGTCTCTTCCTCACACCAGTGTTGAACACAGTCATTTTCATTGCTTCTCCGAACTCTAGTATATTTTCGCCCTCCTCATTTCTTGTACCATACGTGCACCCCTTCACATCCTTTCATTATGTCCATACCATTAACCATGACTATCAGATCATCTCTAACATTTTGGAAGAGGTAAATTGAGCAGCATTCATCACTTTTTCACAAGCTCTCCAGTGATGTGTGTAGGTCTACTGTAGCTTTAATAGTTTTCAAGGTAACATAGTTTTAGTGCTGTGCACTGTTACCTACTTTTAGTACCCCCACTCCCCTACCCAGGTACTAACCACCAGGCACCCAATTACATGTTCTTTCTCATGCAAACAGTCAAATAATCTTGTAGTAGCAAGAACAAAAAATACATCTTGGAAATATAGGAGCTAAACTAAAAGTTTAGCAGAAAATTATCTTCCTGCTTAATTGTACAGAGAATTTAGTTGTAAATTTTGAATACTACAGACTTACTACGAGGAATTACTGTTGTTGTTATTATAATTATTATTATTATTATTTTTATTATATACTGTCATTGCACTGTGAAACTTGTTTGAAGTGATAGAAAATGACTTCTTATACATTTGCAATAAAACCCTTCAGCCCTTTTGGCTCTATCTGGAAATGAGTATATGATAATAGCCAGAATGAATTAAAATTGTCCTGAGGCATACCAGTATGGGATTAATGATAATGATGATTAATGATTGTTATTATATGATGATGAACACTAATGATGATGGTGATTGTCATTATTTTGATTAAGGGGTGTAGAAAAATTTGAATTGCCTAATAATGTGTACTGTATAGTAGTTGAAGCAGAATTGAAGAAAATTATATATTTTTAAAATTAGGGTTACAGCAGTATGGTGTATGCATTTAAACTTACTGATACTGGGTACATAATTGAATAACTATACCAAATGTTCATCTAATATTAACCAAAACAGTGCAGTGCAAATTAGAGAATACTTTATCTTGTACAGTTTGACAAAACTTCACCTTCGATTTCATCTCCCACTTTCCTCCGCCGGCTATTATTCTCAGCTGGTAGAGCTTTGATTTATTTATATATTTGCCCATAGATAATTCTGATAATCAGGAGCCAGGTAACGACATATCCCTTAGTGTGAAATGGATGCAGTAGACACCAATGAATAATAGGAAAACCATGTCCTTAAATGTACTGTACATGTTCTTCCTCACAAAAAAGCTCATGGACTTTCACCCAACCAGCTCTTCACTCACAGCAACTTTGGTATGGGAATTACGTAAGCTATGGCAATCTGTTGCCCTAACTTTTTTTTTTCTCTCATGCTGTAGCTCAACAGTAAAGATAATACTGTGGCAGGAACATTCTTTTCATAGCGGCTTTCCATGATTAGCTTCACATTGTAGTGTTATTGTTGTTGAAACCCTAGTCACATCTTACTGTTGACTGCAGGAAATTGGTGACTTAACTGGTCACTCCCAGAAGTCTTTTTTTGAGGTTACATTCAAAGGACTGTCTGTCTTGTGATGTTATGGTTCATGTGGTAAGTGTGCTGTGGTGTGGGAGACTGCATTGCAGTGTGGGCAAAGTGGATTTTTTTCATGAGTTGCATTTTGTGTTGGTTTTGTAGCAGGGAAAGGTGGTGGCCACATTGAAGTTTGGCTATAATAGGTTTGTTTTCATCTGATGGGAAAGGGCTACTCCTTCAGATTGAATGCTAAGCCATTGGTGCATTAAAGTTAGTGGGGTTTAGTTATGTGTTAAAAATGAAATCTCCCTCATTACTGAAGTTGGTTTGTGTTTGTACTTTGAAATTTGGCCGGTTCTTAAACTTGATTGCTAAATCATGCTTCCATGAAATTCAGTGAGCCATAGTTATGAAGTGGAAAGGAATCTTTTTAGTTGCTGGTCAAATCAGCATTCTAATCTGACGACTCCTGGCCATCAACTAGGCTAAAAGGTACACTTTCATCTCTGGATAGGATTGGAAAGATTTATGCTATGCTTATGCAGCTAAGAAAGCCATATCCAAAATCTGTTCATTTTGAGATACCTGGACTTATTGCATTTAAAAGACTGGAGACTGAAGTTTCCCTTGTGTAGTCCCCTAGCTATCTTTTGAGGGATAGAGGGTAAGTTTGAGGCAATGGTGTAGTTGGTGGAGGATCAGGTTGTCCCCCTTCCCACAAAAACAATAAAGGGGGGGGAATAGTTTGCTACATGCCGTATTGCAGTATGTAATGGATAGAGAGATGCCATTTGCGTGGTACATGTTTGGTTATTATACATTTGCAAAATGTGAAAGAGCATTTTCACTGCAGCAATCTGTTAATGGGAAAAACCTGTTGATGACTCGTATTTTTTTTTTTTTTTTTTTTCCCCTCATACTTACTGTCATACTTCCTCAAGATGTAATTTTAATCAAGTCCTCAAGGAAATGTTGATCGCTAGCTTGAGTGCTTGGGGAAAAGTTATGGCAGGAAGGCTCAGAGATTTGTTAATTTATGGGAACACAGTGGAGGTAGAGCAGTACAGTGTTAAGGCATTAGAAGGAAGACAGAGAAATAAATTGAAGCAAAGTGGGTGAAGGCTAGGGATCATAGTCTAAGGTGGGGAAGCACTCATACACAGTGATGGTAGGGTAACATGAAGAAAGAACTTAGGAATTATAGTGAAGGTATACAGTGATTACAAGCAGTTGTAGTGAAGCTGTGGTATCAGAAAGTTGGGAAGCATTTTAAAGTTAGTAATGCACAGTAAGCAGACCACAGAAGAAGTAAAGTGGGACCTCAAAATCTTGGGACAGTACTGAGGTTTAAAGGAATAGGGCTCTCTGATAAATTTACATAGTGAAAGTTGCAGACACAGTAAGTTTATATATGCTATTTGTGCATCTGGCATAGTCCTGGATGTGCATTGCTGAGTGGACTGCAGTTCTAGCAGCAAGTTTTTGCTTTGTGGTCCTCTTTCACTGAAAATTTTGTGTTGCAGCGCAGCAACATCGGAGCTCACCGAATAGATATATTTTGATCCTCAGTCAAAAAATAAATAAAATAATGTCAGAATCAGGGAGCCTTAACATAATATTACTAAAACTTGCAGGACTATAAGGTCTAGCCAAAGGGCTGGTACTTAAGTTTAATTGGCTAGCACTCGAGGTCAAGCACTGAGCAGTTATTGCTCGGGATGATGAAAACATAATACAAAGGCGGCTCAGAAATGATGGAACAGGCATAAGCATATCAGTTCCTGGAAGCTCCTTCTGTCACAAGTGGTGGGGTAAATTTTTTGGACCCTTTGCTTCCCCTCCCCCCCTTTCAGGAAAAAAAAAAAAAAAAAAAATAGGTTGAGGGACCTATTGCTGGTCAGCCAATTGGTTGTATTGGTGCTCCTACATGAAGACATCCATCTTCAGCACCTATGTAATATTTGCAACAAAAGGGTGCTCAAGAGGTTCAGTGGTATCAGAAGTAAGCTGTAGTATGTGGCAGAATTTTTCCTTCATTCTTTCCTCTTCCTTCTGCCTGTGGGTGACTTTACAATCACTGATGAGTCAAATGGTTTCCTGTATGTCAAGAAACCACTTAGTACGCTGGGTGGTAAACATGTAACCAAATTATGGCACCTAGTGATTTAGTGGGTAATTAAGGAGTTCCAGTCAGACTGAGCCTCTGTAGGTTTATATCCAAGGGGTGGTTGGGGTTTATTGCTCATGTAATGCCAATCAGGATTGAGTGAGGCTGATCACCCTCATCTTAAATGTCAGGACCAACCTGCCTGGCCCCGGGGTCCTATGCTTCTCATGGGGCAACATAGGATTGGATGATGGATGGATGGAATGATTGTACAGTATGTATGGGTGGCCAAGGAAAGGGGATCATAGTACATTTACTTTAACATGACAGAGTGGATGTAATGAATACATACATAAGTGGTGCATTGGTGTCAGAAGTAGGCTGTAGGATGTAGTAGAGTTTGAGTGTATTATGTGTATAGATGAACAAGGAAAGAGGGCTGCACAAGTCAGGATAGACTTTGCAAATATTTATTGGAGTGTGTAGAGGAATTTTGAAATGTGGGTGATGAGACCTTAAAAAGGATGAATGTCTGGACCACGTTAAGGTGAAAGAAGTATAGTACAGCTTTTGAAAGTAAACATTAGAATACGATGTAAGTCATGTAGTGTTATGGAAAGGATGTAGAGCCATTGCCAGTCAAAGTGTTATGGAGAGGATGTAGAGCCATAGAGTTGTCTTACTGTATCACTGAGCATTGAGAAATAAGCTTCAAAAGGCTGAAAATGGGCCACGTTAAGGTGAAAGAAATATAGTACAATTTATGAAGGAGTACTGGTAGAATATGATGTTGGTCATGCAGAAATGTTGTGATAAGGAATTTTCTTAATTTGTCCTTGACCCATGCGTCAAAATGATGAAACTCTGAGCTATGTTAGGGTAAAAGAAGTACCTTACAGCTTTTGAAAGTAAATGCAGTGTGTGCAGACGTCTTGAAAGGGATGGGCCTTGATTTTGGCTCTTATTTGTTTTCTCTTAAAGGGAACAACTTTGCAGACGTGTAGCCTTGGGTTCCTACTTCTGCATTATGAAAATACGAGGTTAGTCATGAAGAAGTGTAAGGAAAAGAATGTAGAGCCATAGAATTGTCTTAAGTCATTTAGCCATGTGAAACAGACTTCAGAAGACCAAACATATGGGCCAATTTAAAGTGACAATTATATCAGTTTTTTTATGGTAAACAGAACAACCATAGGAAATTTCAGTGATATGAATTTAGGCCTTTGAGACTGAGGATGGTTTTTGTCATCTCTTGCTATTTTCTGGTGATAATTCAACTTAATATATTGGCCATGATGACTTCCTATGAACTGAATAAAGTCAGGCATGGTAAGCTGGAATAATATGTGAAGTTCTTTGTTCTCAGCCAAAACATTATTGGCAAGAGTTCAACATTTTTGGTGCCCATGTGGTGGTGATGATCATCCACTCACGCAGTGTAGTGCTGCCTACTTCTTCCTTCACTTTTCTCATTCTTTTTCTGTGTCTGCCCTCCTCTATTCCTATTTCACTCATCATTCCTGTCACTTTTTATTACTCTTCTTTCCATTTTAGGTGGCTTTACATTGATTGACAAGCCTAATGGTTTCCTGTAGACCAGGAAACCATTTATAATGCTGGATGTTAACCATATAACCAACTCATACGTGTTCCCAATATGTCAGCAAGTGGGTTGGCAGAGGTTTATTGCCCCTCCTTGTAAAACAAGTAACTCAATGCAAGCTAAAACTGCCATCTTCCTGCAGACCACCATCCTCCTTAAGTGTGATAGGAAGTTGATGGACACTGGGATAACTGGGCAACTCCACCATGCAGCTGTATTGGTGACACTTCATGAAAACATCCCTCCCCAGCCTGACACACACATATATATATATATATATATATATATATATATATATATATATATATATATATATTTATTTATATATATATATATGAGAAAAAGAGATACAACCTTGGTAAATCCATTCAGTATGAGAGGTCTTTCCTAGTTTAAGTATAACTGTCAATTAGTTTGGCCATGTGGAGAGAATAAAGAAAGCTACTGACTAGGAAAGAGTATGTGAGGTGGAGGCATGACCAAGGATGAGGTGGAAGGGCGGGGTAGAGAGACACTACATGAGGGAGGGAGTTTTGAGTTAGAGAGACGGCTGATGGCAGGAGAGAAATTGACATGGAGGCAGTTTATTTGTTAACATCTCTTCCAGGATTAAAGCATCCATCGACAGTTAGGTAGACAAATAGGTTGGCAGATAGATTATTGGACAGGTTTAAGTTTCCTTTTACTCCAGTCCACCATCCTCTCTTGGGGGATAGGGAAAAATTTGGGGGATTTGTGTATACTTGGATAATATAGATACCCTGTTATAATCAGTTTCAAGACATGAAGGAGGCCTTCTCCAAAATCATTATAAAGCCAGAACAATTGTCATACAAGTAATAAAGAGCATGGACAAATAATCATAAATACAAAAAAAGAACATAATTTTAAACAAAAAGGACACAAGTATAATAAGTAGAGAACAAACAGTCATAAAACAGAGAACAATAAATAACCATAATAAATAAAGCAGGGACATACATAATACAATTTCTTCTGTATGAGTACTTATGAACTTAGTTGGGACTGGGTTGGCCCATGATTCAGAAAGTTAGATAATGAAATTTGTCAATACTGTTTACTCTTGACAAAAATATAGTAATCATTGGTGAAAAAGTGAACTCTGGTAGCAATTGAAGCACAGTACCAGTTTTTTTTTTTTTTTTTTTTTTTTTTTTTTTAAAGTATTCTGTACAGTACAATGTGTAAAATGTTCGGTAGATAAAATGCACTAGCTGTAACTCAGCAGGCTTCCTAAAAAGCATGTACCTCCAATAGTTCCAAACATGAATGTTAGTTGGGAGGCAACGTTAAAAACTTTGAGAGTAAACAGCACTTGTGTTTGTGTGCTGGAGTTTGCGGGTGATTGTGACAGCTTTTTGTATTATAATTCTTTTATCTTAAATTGGCCTAAATACCAGTGTTTACCTTGCAGCTTAGTCACTGTAGCTCATTGGCAGAAAAAGACAATGCATTGGCTCAGCCTCATATCTATAGCACTTCATGACTATGATCATGCAGGCAATCTTCCCAAGTTCAAACTTACAAGCATGATATATGTCCAGTGGTCAAGTGCATTAAACTAGCTGCCCAAACATGGCTGTTTATGAATTTTACCATTTGTTTAATTGATGCTGAGACAACATATAGCAATCCACATGCAGTCCCTAAATTAATTGCAGGCTGACAGTGCATATGTGTTTCTCTTAGACTACACTAATTTGACATTTTAATTCTTGACAGTGGCCACCAAAATGCAACCTGTTGGTAGTTTTGAATGCGGTGTTCCAAAAATAGAAATGTGTGAAACTTCCATGGTACAAAAAGTTGAAAGGTGGTATATTTTTACATTAGTTAGACAGGGCTGTGCAACTGGTTCCCAAGAAACCATTTTGGTGTTGGAGGTATAATATTACAAAGTAATGAAAAGCTTTTTTAGTTTATGGTGAATCAGATTAGGGAATTGTCTTATGAAAGTCATTGTAAAGTGTTATGTTTTATTTTTTTATTTTTTTATTTTTTTTTAATGTGTCTAACTCAGGGCAAAGGCTTCAGGGCCTATCCTCAGGGCATATCCCCAAGGCCCATTAGTCCTCCTACATCACCACATGTCACCACTTCAGCACTAACACCCACTCTCCATATTGAATACATGCTAGGGCTGTCTTATACAGGTCTGGTGTATTGGTATTAGCGGGTGTTTTTACAACATGTCAGTGGGACTTCTGGTAGATCAGTAAAGCCTACTTTTTTATGAAACTCAAATCCATAAACTGTTCGCTGCCCCGGCGAGGATTTGAACTGGGGTCCGTTAGGACTGCATGCCACCTCTCAACCAATTTAGCCACTGCCTCCCCAAATTAAGAGTATTGTAAGAAAAGTAAAATCATTTTATTGTTGTTCTGATAAAGCTTCCTTGCCTTTTTCAGTCACTTTAATTTGATTATCCTTATTCAGGAAAATGGAAACAAGAAATTTTGATTGAAAAGGAGATTAAGTGTCAATATTAATAGAAAGGCTGGTTGCATTTCGTTCGTTCGTTTTGTCCATTTATAAAGACTCCAGGATGCTTTCATGCATCAGCCCTAATCACCCAGTGGCAGCTCTCCATGCTGCTCGATAGATTGAAAAAAGTGCATTATCTGAATTCATACTAGAGTACACCCTTCTAAAGTTCTCAGTTATTTCTAAAATTTAAACAGCATTAACCCAAGGAGTTTGAACTTGGTAAGGTTGACTGTATTGTAGTGTCAGTCTGTTATTGCAACTCTGTTTTCAACATGGAAGGATGGCAAATTTAGGCTAATTAAAAATAAAAGGAATTTAGGTGATATAAATGTGTAAAATTCAGCTGTACTCTACCTTTTTGTTGGCTTCATAGGGCTGCAGTTCAAGCTGTTTTATGGTCCTGAAGAGTACAGATCTTAATAAGCCATGGTATCCTTGTGCTGATATTCATTTTGCTTGCTTGTGAAGACTCCATCATGCATGCGTCGTCCTTGGTCACCTGATGGCAACTCTCCACGCTGCTCGATTTCTTGCAGCCATTCTGTTCAGTCGTTGATCCCTGGTGTCACACTGATGTTGTCCCAGTCTATTTTTGGTGTACCTGTCACAGTAGACAGCACATGGCTGTTAGTGATTGAGTTTTAAGGCTCATAGGTGCATGGTTAGGTTGTACCGACAGGACTTTTCACTAAACTCCATTTCAGTCGGTCATTTTTCCTAGTACTGCTTGAAGGAAATTATATGGTAATTTTCATTTATAGTTCACAGCATTGATTTAGCTTTTTTTTTTTTTCCCCCCTTAGGTGAATTGTGATAAGGCAGTGCTGTGGCTGTGCACCCTTTTTGTAACCTTTCTTTTTGTGACAAGCACCATAAACTAGTGTTAATATCTTGCACAGGAGCACCTAATTGATGGAACAAGAGTACAGTATTTTCCTATAGGTTTGTTCTCATTCCATAACACTTCCCATGGTCACTAGCATCATTGGTTACAGGTCATTGTCAGATTAAAACTGTATTTAACTATAGGTCTGATCTCACTCCATAGCACTTCCAGCTGTCACTAGCAGCATATGTTACGGGTTGTTGCCAGATTAAGAGTGCATGTTACTGGAGGTAGATCTCATTCCTTAACACTTTCAGTAGTCACTAGCACCATATGTTGCAGGTAATTGGCAATAGAAGACATTTTTTCATTACTTTCACCATACCTTAATCTGTTGTCACAGCTTACCTTTCAAGATGGAGAGATGGCAGTTACAGGGGAGAGCATAGATAAAGCCTTTCCATGCACCAGCACTTCACTCTGTGAGAGCCAACAGCCAAATGATTTGCCTGACTCATTGCAGACTCAGGTTTGAAGCTTCACTCATTCTTAGTTCGATGGGACTGAAACATAATCCCCGTATAAAATAGCTGCTTTGATCATGGATTCATTTTACTTGAAGCTTCAGATCAGCTTCATCAGCCACTCTCTCTCCTTTCTACCTATCTCCATATTTAGGTGGAAATAAGGGTCAGAGTAATGATAATGATGATATTTATCCTGCTTTTTTACCCCCCCTTTCCTTGATTTAGGTGGAGTTATACCTATTTTCCCTCAGTGGATCTATTTTTCCCCCATTTATCCATCTTCCCCCACACCTCTGTGTCCCCATGGTTTAGTGTCCCCAATGGGCCTACTTTCTCTAATGCACCCATTTTCCCCAAGGAACCTATTTTTCCTCATCTCCATTTCACCTTGTACCTTCTTTCCCTGTGGACCTATTTTCACCAAATGACCTATTTTACTCTCACCCAGGGACCTATTTGTACCTGTGGACCTATTTTATTTCCACCCGTGGACCTATTTTATTTCCTCATGGACCTATTTTTACCTATAAACCTATTTTATTATCACTCAGGGACTTATTGTCACCCATGGACCTATTTTATTATCACTCAGGGACTTACTGTCACCCATGGACCTATTTTATTATCACTCAGGGACTTACTGTCATTCATGGACCTATTTTATTAGCACTCAGGGACTTACTGTCATTCATGGACCTATTTTATTATCACTCAGGGACTTACTGTCACCCATGGACCTATTTTATTATCACTCAGGGACTTACTGTCATTCATGGACCTATTTTATTAGCACTCAAGGACTTACTGTCACCCATGGACCTATTTTATTATCACTCAGGGACTTACTGTCATTCATGGACCTATTTTATTATCACTCAGGGACTTACTGTCACCCATGGACCTATTTTATTATCACTCAGGGACTTACTGTCACCCATGGACCTATTTTATTATCACTCAGGGACTTACTGTCATTCATGGACCTATTTTATTAGCACTCAGGGACTTACTGTCATTCATGGACCTATTTTATTAGCACTCAGGGACTTTCTGTCATTCATGGACCTATTTTATTATCACTCAGGGACTTACTGTCATTCATGGACCTATTTTATTATCACTCGGACTTACTGTCACCCATGGACCTATTTTATTATCACTCAGGGACTTACTGTCATTCATGGACCTATTTTATTATCACTCAGGGACTTACTGTCATTCATGGACCTATTTTATTATCACTCGGACTTAGTCATTCATGGACCTATTTTATTATCACTCAGGAACTTACTGTCACCCATGGACCTATTTTATTATCACTCAGGGACTTACTGTCATCCATGGACCTATTCTGTTTCCTCTGAAGGACTTACTGCCATCCATGGACCTATTTCATTTCCACTCATGGCTTTATTGTCACCCCTGGACCTGTTTTCACCCTTGCATGTACTCCCTTCTTTTGACTTTCTTTCCACATAGACCTATTCTCCCCATTATGAAGCAACCGTATCTTTCGTGGACCTATATCCTTCCTTTGATGTATTTTTGACATTGGACCAGTGTTCTCAGTTGGGTCCATTTCCCTCAAGAACCTGTTCCTCCTTGGATCTCTCTCTCTCTCTCTGGTATTATGTACAGTGACAGTATTCTTGACAGAGCAGTAGCAGCTTTACATATACAAAAGTCCTACATCTATTTCCTTGCCCCATGCAGGGAGAAAGGTGGACTGTGCTTATGCCTGCAGTCCACTAGGTTCACAGTTCAGATGTGCCTTGGATTGTAACTGCTACTACTATATTACTCTCAGCATACGTACCTGTGACCTCTTCAGCTAGCCACCCTCCCCCTTCCTTTCAACATAACCAAACATACCAATTTATATCTCATCCCTCATAGTACTTCTGCCAGATCTTTCACAGCACACTTTTCTTGGGTCTGTCACACCTTGAGACCCAACAGTTCTTTGCACGCTTTACTTGGCAAGGGATTTTCCTCTTGCAGCATATTTCCCTTAGCCCATTGGCAGTGGAGCCTCCCTGTTGTATCAGTACCACCACATCAAGGCATCCCCCACCAGCACTGGTTTACATTTCCCAGACCAACTCAGCTGAGAGATGGAGGGGCTGGTTGTGTAGGAACTTAAAAGTATTTTTGAGTGATGGTATGGGGTGTTACATTTCATAGGAAATACTGAAAGTTCATGTGTTTATTTATTTGTTTATTTTCTTTAGAATGATTTACAGAAAATTTGGATATTAAAGCTCCTTTGGTGCATATAAATGCTGAATTGGCAGTGTATCACCAAGTTTTCAGCACTAGATATCTGAAAAAGGTGAAATATTGATACATATTAGTGACCTGTTGTTGAGGTCCCAGGTTCATCTGTAAGATAGACACAGTGGACTGGAAGCTCAAATTGCCCTTCTCCTGCAGTCCACCACACTCGTTCAGGGGATAGGGAAGTGGTTGAGGGATGTTAGTATAACCAGGCAGTGGAGCCACATGGTTAATGTATCCACTGAGCATTGAGGCCTTACTGTACAAGATGTTAAAAAAAAAAAATGGCTTTCTACATATGAAAAAATAAAAAAATAAAAAACTTAATCAGTGTGTGTAGGTCTGTAAGCATTTGTATGTACCCAGTATATTTAAAGAGGATTCTATGGTGCATTATTATCATAAAATGTATATTAGGCCTATGTGTGTAGGAGCTCTGTAAGCATTTTTATGTACCCAGTATATTCTGAAGCATCTGTTGTTATATATTTTGAAGCATCTGTTGTTATCATCATCTATCATAAAATGGAAAGGCATGAATGAAGACTGGAATGTGTGAAATCAATGGTTATCGGTACTGTATTTCATTAGGCTGCCTTGTTATACCCATACACTATACCATTACTCAAGTAAAATAGTGCTGCATATTATAGAAAACTTATGGCTTTACGTTTTAATTTCTACATGAAATCCATTTAATGCATAGCTGACATCTAACCGTTTGTTAATGTTGTGTCCTAAGCTTCACTTGATATAAACCCAGTGTACTGCTGGTTGAAATGGTCCCCTCTGCAGTACACCATTCATTCTTGGGGGATTGGTTGAGAGTTGAGGGGCATTTGTATAATCATGGAGTATCCATTTTGTGGTCACTTTTTTTTTTTTTTTTTTTTCCCTGATTGAAGACAAACCATTGTTTAGAGTAATAGCACTCCAGTATTATATGTATAATTTTCTGTTATTTTTTTTCATCATCTGAATTGCTTTTTTCCAGCTAAGGATGGAGTAAGGTTTAATTACCTCTTTACTTATTAATTGTGATATTAAAATGTTTGGTAGCTATGTTTGTATGTGGAATGTAGTACACTGTACTGTTTACGTAATTTTCCAAACACAAGAGCATAGAGAGACAGGGATGTAGAGGTTTATCTGATTATATGACCGTGTTATGTATTGTAAAACTGAGAGGAGTGTTGTGAATGTAGGCAGAGAGGAGTATTTTGAGTGAAAGTGAATGGAGAAGCTGAGGAAGAAGCAGTGTCATATGAATACTAGCTAAAGGTACTGGAGGAGTTAGTTAACACTGAAAATCTCCTTGGTTACTAGTTATATCAGGCCTTCTGTTTGTCTATATCCTGTTCTTGGTGTGTTTTCTTTGTCTCAGGCACACCAATTCCTGTTGGTGTGTTTTCACCTTCTCACACACACCAGTTCCTGTTGGTGTGTTTTTGCTTTCTCAAACACATCAATTCCTGTTGGTGTGTTTTCTCCTTCTCCCACACACACCAGTTCCTATTGGTGTGTTTTCTCTTTCTCACACACATCAGTTCCTGTTGGTGTGTTTTTTCCCTTCTCACATACATCATTTCTTGTGGATGTGTTTTCACCCCCTCACACAACACCAGCTTCTATGGGTGTGTTTTCTCCTTCTCACACACACCAGTTCCTGTTCTTGATTTGTTTGAAAGAAGATCAAGACCAAGACAAAGATCAAGAAGAAATTGAAGGCTATAATTAATGCCTCCAGTTTCAAATGTTTCTCCTAAAATCAAACATTTACTGCCATCAGTCAACACAGAGACAATCATGTAAAACTGCAAGGCCTATGGAATGATGATGATGGCAGCATGTCCAATGGTAGGGTGGTTGGGACAGGCATGGTGTGGGTCCAGGCAGCTTACCTCCTCAGGTGGACCTGGGTAGAGTGATCTTCATGTATATATTGTTGCTTTGGCTCCAGGTCCATTGGAAGTATGAACCCTGTGAAGTGCAGCCAGAAATTGCCCTCCTGCATCCCACAACCCTTGTTTGGGAGATGAGTCGAGGTTTGTTGAAATTGTCTTGCAGCCCACAACACTTGTTTGGGAGAGAAGAGTTGAGGGATGTTGAAATTGTCCTCCTATAGCCCACAACTCTCGTTTGGGAGATAAGAGTCAAGGGATGTTTAAATTGTCCTCCTGCAGCCCAAAACCGTTGTTTGGGAGATGAATCGAGGGATGTTTGTGTACGTGGGCAGTAGAAGCACCCTGTTATATCAGCACCACCAAATGAAGGCATCCTTCTCACGATCATATATTAGAGCTACTAGAAACACATGAATGAAGATCACTTTAGCTGAAAGCTGCAATGTATTGACAAACTTTGTCTAGCAACATACAATAATTTAGTGGCATTAAAATATGGTTTTTGGCATTAAAATATATGCTTGGTGACATTACAGTACATGCTTGGTGACATTAACTTTTATGCTTGGTGACACTGAGAGATTCTTAGTGACAGGTAGAGAGGTTTGGTGATGTCACTTAGAGGTTTTGTGATAAGAGGTACAGTACTTGGATTACTTTGTGGTTTGGTGACATCTTAAAATAATGGTTACATCCTAAAGTGAATCAGTTTCATTAAGAAAACAGAGAAAAGACAATTTCACTCCACCATGCAGCAAAGCATAGTGTAATAATATTGTATATTATATGTACATGTTTGAGATGGACTAGGTCAGTATATAGGTGCAGTATTTTGTCTTGTTATACCTTCCATTGCTTCTTTTTGGTATTTTCTGTTATACCCCAAGGCCAGTATTGTGTTGTTATATTATTCAGATATATTTTGTCTTGTTATACCACATACATGTTTCTGGTATATTTCCTGTTATGCTACAAGTCTGGTATTACGCTTGTTATATTTTTCTTATATATGTTGCCTTGTTATACCTCACATCACTTATTTTGGTATGTTTCCTGTAATACCACAAGTTGAGTGTTATGCTTGTTATTTTTTTCAGATATATTTTGTCTTATACCTTATATTGCTTCCATTGGTATATTTTATTTATACCACAAGTCTGGTACCGTATTATGCTTGTTAATATTTTCAGATATATTTTGTCTCTTACCTCAGATAGCTTCTTTTGATATATTTCCTGTTATACCATGAATTCAGTCTCATGAACGTAGCTGTGTGTGGATTATTTGTCTGTATTATGGACAAATTTGCAGTGCATGTAGCATTGCAACTCTGAATTTCTTGCTTTGTGTAAGGTGGCTGATATGACACTGTGTAGGCTATGCTGTTTTGAAATGTCAAGTGTTTGCCAAGAGTAGTATTCAAACCTGTGGAATACACAGGATGCAACTCTGACAGAATGTCTTATTTGAGAGAAGAATTTGGAAAACTTGTAAAATGCATAATGTAGCCATTCTCATAGATCTTTTGTTGAGTTTTATGTTCAAAGATTGCTTGTGTTTTGACTGCATGGTACCTGATATGAGAAAGTGTGTTGTGGTGTGAGAGGTTGCATTGCAGTTTGTGCATATTGAATTTTCTGAGCTGTGTTTTGTGTTGGCATTGTAGCAGGGAAGGGTGGTGACTGTGTTGTATTCTGGGTAGGTGTAGTCTTCCTGGGTTGGGTAGTTTCTTAGGGGTGTTGTCTGGTGGAGGTTTGTGAAGGGTGTTATTTAGTTGAAGATTTTGGTTGGCTCTGTGTGTGTGTGTGTGTGTGTGTGTGTGTGTGTGTGTGTGTGTGTGTGTGTGTGTGTGTGTGTGTGTGTGTGTGTGTGTGTGTGTGTGTGTGTGTGTGTGTGTGTGTGTGTGTGTGTGTGTGTGTGTGTGTGTGTGTGTGTGTGTGTGTGTGTGTGTGTGTGTGTGTGTGTGTGTGTGTGTGTGTGTGTGTGTGTGTGTGTGTGTGTGTGTGTGTGTGTGTGTGTGTGTGTGTGTGTGTGTGTGTGTGTGTGTGTGTCTGTGTGTGTGTGTGTGTGTGTGTGTGTGTGTGTGTGTGTGTGTGTGTGTGTGTGTGTGTGTGTGTGTGTGTGTGTGTGTGTGTGTGTGTGTGTGTGTGTGTGTGTGTGTGTGTGTGTGTGTGTGTGTGGGTGTGTGTGTGTGTGTGTGTGTGTGTGTGTGTGTGTGTGTGTGTGTGTGTGTGTGTGTGTGTGTGTGTGTGTGTGTGTGTGTGTGTGTGTGTGTGTGTGAAATATTGTGCTGGGTGGAGAAAGAGGAATGTTGGTGAAGCAATTTGTATAGTGTTTGGTGGTTTTCCTCATTGTTTCTCTGTGGTGGAAGGTGATGCAACATACAGTTGCAGGGTTAAGTGTTTACCTGAAGATGTATCTCATATGATCCTTGTTTGGGAATACTTTGTTTCTTGATAGAAGTGATCGGAATTTGTTGCCTTTATGCATCCAGGCATTATTCCAAAGGCTTTGTGTTGTCTTAAGCTTTTCCATTTTTGTGCCAGTTAAATAGGGGGCTCATCTTGTGCTAGTGTCACTGTTCCAATGAATTGTTCATAAAATTTATGTTGTATGAAGTTGGTACCTGTTACCGTTTTCAGGGCATTGTGTTTATGATATGCCTTTGCTCTGATGTTATCTATGTACTCGTACTGAGAAAGGTCATGTGTGCCCTTAGTAGATCTTAGAATTTTAGGTCTTTCCAGTGGGAGTGGTTGCTTGAGTAGGGTAACATGAGGGTGTGTTTGAGGTGTTTGGAGTTGGGAGGGTGATCGTTAATTTGGTTAGTGTAGCAGTCATTTTATGTAAGCCTGTGTTAAAGTGAGTGTACCATAGTTACTGTTGGGGATTATCTGCTAACTGTTGAGTTTATGTTTTGAAACCGTTGCTAGGTTATTGGGACTGAATAGGGAAGTTGCTAGGGATGAAGCAGCATGGAGAGCTGACATTAGGTGCCCAAGGCTGACACGTACAAGCACGTTGGAGCCTTTATATCAGAGACAATTTATTTTTTATTTCATTATTTTTTAGATGGTGAAAAAATATACTTTAGTGAGTGAAAGTGAGAGGAGGTATTGTAGGCCAAGAATGTGGATGGATTTGATGAACGAGTACTGTATACAAAAACAGGTAAAGATGGTGGGGGTAGGGAATGGACTGGGTTGAGTTGGTTGGATGAATTATGTATGGAGGAGCATATGATAAAAGTTTAATGTCCTATATTTAACTTTATTAAACTTTACAGTCATGCGAATAAGTTGTTTCTATTGTAACGTGAAGTGCATCTATTTAAAAATGTATGTACAGTATACATCTGCCTGTGAAACGGAATATAGGATTCTTGGGCCTGAATAGTGAGTGTGTTAGTATCTGGCTCATTTTATTAGTAATTTGGTTGATCATTTATTCCACTTTTATGTTTTCCATCCTTGCGCTCTGAACCTCACTGCACAGTGGGAAAAAGAATGTGGGATGGTAACAGTGATTAACTTTTTAGTGTGTCAGTCTTTTGAGTCTTGGTAATAAGCTTTCAGTTTATTCTTGCTGCAACAGGATTGTTCTGTTCAACTGAGGAATGTCATTAATTATGAAAGTTTTTATCAGTGCTGTATTGTTTTATTCAACTTAGGAAAGGTTTAATTATGAAAGTTTTAACCAAAGCTGCATTGAACTTCAATTTAAAGAGCTTATCCCAAGATAGAATAATAGACTAATAATTATAATAATAATAATAATACTGTAACATGAAAATGACATAATCCTGCCAGTGGGTTAATATTAAAATAAAAATCGTTTTGTAGATCTTTTCAACTATGATGGTACACTGGTATGTAGATGTTATTTTTGTTGTATCACACTGGTCTAATTAATGCAGTTTATGGTTTACACCTTCAGTGATAGCCAAATGTCTTTATATGATTATTTTGTTTATGTTGATAACTCTTGTTAATATCATCAGCACTGTATTGTATATATGCAGACATAAATACTGATGTAATTAAGGTAAGTAATGATGCAGCAATGGCTTTCAAATGCCAATAATGCAGTTTAGAAGAGTTTTATAATTGGGGAAAAAGGGAACTGTCTGCATTTGTGCATTACTGTGCACCAACTCCAGTCAGGTGGTTGATAGTTGTACAGTAAGCATTTATTTTTTACCTCCAAGTATTTGTGAATGGATTTTAAAGAAAATTAATTCTTGGTGTATTCAAAATGCCTTTGTCAATTTCTCCCTCCTTCACCTTTTGCCCTTTTCCCCTGCCTCTTCACTCTCCTCCTTCTCTCCATCCTCTTCCACTCTTACCCTCCCTCTTCCTCTCCTCCTGCTACATCCTCTCCTCCCCTCCTCCATTCTTTCCTTCCTCCTCCTCCCTCTCCCTCCCCTCCTCCTCCTCCCTCTTCCTCTCCTCCTCATCCTTCTACCTCTCCTTCCCATCCATCTGCCTCTCCTCCTCATCCTTCTTACTCTCCCCCCCTCCTCTTCCTTCTTCCTCTCCGCCTTCTTTGTGTTGACCCCTCCTCCTCCTCATTCCTCCTGTCCCCTCCCCCTCTTCCTCTCCTTCTCTTCCCTCTCCCTCTCCTTCCCTTTCTACTACCTCTCCTCCCTCTTCTGCTTATTCCCTTTCTCCTCTCCTCCCTCTTCCTTTCTTCCCATCATTACCTCCTCCTCCTTCCTCCCCATCCTTCTACCTCTTCTCCCCTTCCCTACTCCTTCTTTTTCTCCCCTCCCCCTTCCTCCTCTTCTACTCCCTCTTGCTTTTCCTCTCCTTCCCTCCTCCCTCGTCTCCTCTTCCCCCTCGTCCTCTCCTTCCCTCCCTCTCTCTTCCTCTCCTCCCCTCCTCTTCCATTTTCCTCCTCCTCCTCCTTCCTCCCCATCCTTCTACCTCTTCTCCCCTTCCCTCCCCTCCCTCTTCCTCTCCTCCCCCTCCCTCTTGCATTTCCTCTTCTTCCCTCCTTCCTCTTCTCATCCTCTCCTTCCTCTTCTCATCCTCTCCTTCCGTCCCTTTCTCCTCCCCTTCCCTCCCTCTTGCTCTTCCTCTCCTTCCATTTTCCCCCTCCTCCTCCTCATCTCTTCCCATCCTTACCTCCTCCTCCTCCTCTCTTCCCATCCTTACCTCCTCCTCCTCCTTCCTCACCATCCTTCTACCTGTTCTCCCCTTCCCTTCCTTCCCTCCCCCTTCCTCCTCCTCCCTCTTCCTGTCCCCCCCTCCCTGTTGCTTTTCCTCTCCTCCCCTCCCTCTTGCTTTTCTTCTCCTTCCCTCCTCCCTCTTCTCTTCCTCTCCATCCCTCCCTCTCTCCTCCCCTTTCCCTCCCTCTTGCTTTTCCTCTTCCTCCATTTTCCTCCTCCTCCTTCCCATCCTTACCTCCTCCTCCTTCCTTCCTTCCTTTCCTTCCCTCCCTCTTGCTTATCCTCTCCTTCTCTCCTCCCCCTCTTCCTCTCCTTCCATTTTCCTCCTCCTCCTTCCCATCCTTACCTTCTCCTTCCTCCCCATCTTTCTACTTCTTCTCCCCTTCCCTCCTCCTTCCTTCCTCCTCCTCCCCCTCCCTCTTGCTTTTCCTCTCCTCTCTCTTCTCCTCCTCCCCCTCTTCCTTTCCTTCCCTCCCTCTCTCCTCCCCCTTCCCTCCCTCTTGCTCTTCCTCTCCTTCCATTTTCCTCCTCCTTTCTTCCCATTCTTACCTCCTCCTTCTTCCCCATCCTTCTGCCTCTTCTTCCCTTCCCTCCTTCTTCCTTTCATTCCCTCCTCCTTTCCCTTCTTTCTCTTCTCCTCCCCTTCCCTCCCTCTTGCTCTTCATCTTCCATTTTCCTCCTCCCCCTCCCCCTTTCTTCCCATTCTTACTTCCTCCTTCCTTCCCATCCTTTTATCTCTTCTCCCCTTCCCTCTTCTCCTTCCCCTTCCCTCCCTCTTGCTCTTCCTCTCCTTCCATTTTTTCTCCTCCTCCTTCCTCTTCCTCTTGCTTTTCCTCTCCTCCCCCTCCCTCTCGCTTTACCTCTCCTTCCCTCCCTCTCTCCTCCTCCTCCTCGAGCCAGCATGTGCCAGCAAGAATTAAAATTATTGTGCTGGCAAGAAAAAAAAATTCATTGCGTATACCATTTTATTTTCTACACAGCGCAAAGTACATGGAAGTAGTTAAAGAAAAAAAAAAAAAAGGAAATGGGGTAGAAGAGGAGAGGAAAGGGGGGGTAGAAGAGGAGGAGAGGAAAGGGAGGGGTAGAAGAGGAGGAGAGGAAAGGGGGGTAGAAGAGGAGGAGAGGAAAGGGAGGGGTGGAAGAGGAGGAGAGGAAAGGGGGGGTGCAAGAGGAGGAGAGGAAAGGGGAGGTAGAAGAGGAGGAGAGGAAAGGGGGGGTGGAAGAGGAGGAGAGGAAAGGGGGGGGGGAAGAGGAGGAGAGGAAAGGGGGGGTGGAAGAGGAGGAGAGGAAAGGGGGGGTGGAAGAGGAGGAGAGGAAAGGGGGGGTGGAAGAGGAGGAGAGGAAAGGGGGGGTGGAAGAGGAGGAGAGGAAAGGGGGGGTGGAAGAGGAGGAGAGGAAAGGGGGGGTAGAAGAGGAGGAGAGGAAAGGGGGGTACAAGAGGAGGAGGAGATGAAGGGGGATTACATAGGAAAGTTGTTTGCTTTCCTATGTAATCCCCCTTCCTCTCCTCCTCTTCTAACACCCCCTTCATCTCCTCCTCCTCTTCTACCTCCCCCCGCCCTCTCCTCTTCTACCCCCCCTTCCTCTCCTCTTCTACCCACCCTTCCTCCTCCTCTTCTACCCACCCTTCCTCCTCCACCTCTTCAACCCCACTTCTTCTCCTTCTCCTCTTCTATCTCCCTTTTCTCTCCCCCTCTTCTACCCCCCTTTTCCTCTTCTACCCCTCCTTTTCCTCATCTACCCCCCTTCCTCTTCTGCCCCCACTTTTCCTCTCTTCCTTTTCTACCCCCACTTTCCTCTCTTCCTCGTCTACCCCCCCCCATTTCCTATCTTCCTCTTCTATCCCCCCTTCCTGGGGGGTTGAAGAGGAGAGGAAGGGAGGGTAGAAGAGGAGAGGAAAAGGGGGGGTAGAAGAGGAGAGGAAAAGGGGGGGTAGAAGAGGAGGAGGAAGGGGGAGTAGAAGAGGAAGAAAGGAGGAATAGAAGAGGAAGAAAGGAGGAATAGAAGAGGAAGAAAGGAAAAGGGGGGGGAGTAGAAGAGGAGGAGGAGAGGAAGGGGGATTTCATACGACAGCAAACAGCTTTCCTATGTAGTCCCCTTTCTTCCTCTTCTACCCCCTCTTCCTCTCTTCTTCAACCCCCTTCCTCTCTTCTTCAACCCCCTTCCTCTCCTCTTCTATCCCCCTGCCTCCTGTTCTACCCCCCCCCTGCCTTCTTTCCTCTTCTACCCCCCCTTTCCTCTTTTCTACTCTCCCCCTTTCAACCCCCTTCCTCTCCTCTTCTATCCCCCCCTGCCTTCTTTCCTCTTCTACCCCCCCTTTCCTCTCTTCTACCCTCCCCCTTTCCTCTCTTCCTCCTCTTCTCCTACCCCCCTTTTCCTCTCCTCTTCTACCCCCCCTTTTCTTCTTTCTCCTCTTCTACCCCCCCTCCTCTCCTCCTCTTCTTCTACCCCCTCTCCTCTCCTACCCCCCAGGAAGGGGGGGTGGAAGAGAGAAAAACGGAGGGTTGAAGAGGAAGAGAGGAAAAGGGGGTGTAGAAGAGGTGGAGGAAAAGGGGGGGTAGAAGAGGTGGAGGGGAAAATGGGGGGTAGAAGAGGTGGAGAGGAAAATGGGGGGTAGAAGAGGTGGAGAGGAAAAGGGGGGGTAGAAGAGGTGGAGAGGAAAAGGGGAGATAGAAGAGGTGGAGGGGAAAAGGGGGGGTAGAAGAGGTGGAGGAAAAGGGGGGGTAGAAGAGGAGAGAAGGCAGAGGGGGGGGGGTTGAACAGGAGGCAGGGGGATTGAAGAGGAGAGGAAAGGGGGGGTATGTGAGGAGGCAGGGGAGTAGGAGGGGGAGAGGAAGGGGGGGTAGAAGAGGAGAGAAGGCAAGGGGGGGTAGAACAGGAGGCAGGGGGAGAGAAGAGGAGAGGAAAGGGGGGGTAGGTGAGGAGGCAGGGGAGTAGGAGGGGGTAGAAGAGGAGAGGAAGGGGGAGTAGAAGAGGAGAGGAACGGGGGTAGAAGAGAAAAGGGGGGGAAGAAGAGAAGATGAAAGAGGGGGTAGAAGGGGAGGAGGAAAGGAAAAGGGGGGTAGGAGGGGGAGAGAAGAGGAGGGGGAAGTAGGTGGGGGAGAGGAGGGGGGGTAGAAGAGGAGGAGGAGAGGAAGGGGGGGTAGAAGAGGAGGAGGAGAGGAAGGGGGGATAGAAGAGGAGAGAAGGCAGGAGGGGGGTAGAACAGGAGAGGAAACGGGGGATAGGTGAGGAGGCAGGGGAGTAGGAGGGGGAGAGAAGAGGAGAGGAAGGGGGGGTAGAAGAGGAGGAGGAGAGGAAGGGGGGGTAGAAGAGGAGGAGAAGAGGAAGGGGGGGTAGAAGAGGAGGAGAAGAGGAAAGGGGGGTAGAAGAGGAGGAGAAGAGGAAGGGGGGACAGAAGAGGAGGAGGAGAGGAAGGGGGGAGTAGAAGAGGAGGAGGAGAGGAAGGGGGGGTAGAAGAGGAGGAGGAGAGGAAGGGGGGATGGAAGAGTGGAAGGTGGGATAGAAGAGGAGGAGGAGAGGAAGGGGGGAGTAGAAGAGGAGGAGGAGGAGAGGAAGGGGGGGTAGAAGAGGAGGAGAGGAAAGGGGGTAGAAGAGAAGACGAAAGGGGGGGTAGAAGGGGAGGAGGAAAGGAAAGGGGGGGTAGAAGGGGAGGAGGAAAGGAAAGGGGGGTAGAAGAGGAGGAGGAAAGTGGGGATAGAAGAGGAGGAGGAGGAGAGGAAGGGGGGGCAGAAGAGGAGGAGGAGAGGAAGGGGGAGGTAGACAAGGAGGAGGAGAGGAAGGGGGAGGTAGAAGAGGAAGAGGAGAGGGAAGGGGGAGGAGGAAGAGGAGAGGGAAGGGGGAGGAGGAAGAGGAGAGGGAAGGGGGAGGTAGAAGAGGAGGAGGCAGAGAAGTAGGAGAGGGGGAGAGAAGAGGAGGAGAGGAAGGGGGGGTAGAAGAGGGGGAAGAGGAAGGGGAGGTAGAAGAGGGGGAAGAGGAAGGGGGGGGAGGTAGAAGAGGAGAGGAAGGGGGAGGTAGAAGAGGAGGAGGAGAGAAAGGGGGAGGTAGAAGAGGAGGAGGAGAGGGAAGGGGGAGGTAGAAGAGGAGGAGGGGGAGGAGAGGGAAAGGGGGAGGTGAGGAGGCAGGGGAGTAGAAGAGGAGAGAAAGGGGGGGTAAAAGAGGAGGAGGAGAGGAAGGGGGGAGTAGAAGGTGAGGAAGCAGAGAAGTAGGAGAGGAAGGGGGGGGGTAGAAGAGGGGGAGGAGGAAAGGGGGCTAGAACAGGAGGAGAGGAAGGGGAGCTAGAAGAGGAGGGGGGGTAGAAGAAGGGGAAGAGAGGAAGGGGGAGTAGAAGAGAAGGAGAGGAAAGGGGGAGACGTAGAAGAGGAGAGGAAAGGGGGAGACGTAGAAGAGGAGGAGGAAAGGGGGAGAAGTAGAAGAGGAGGAGGAAAGGGAGAGTAGTAGTAAAGGAGAGGAAAGGGGAGTAAAAGAGGAAGGGAAAGTAGAAGAGAAGAGGAGGGGATACAAGATGAGGAAGAGAAGTTGTAGAAGTGGAAGAGTTATGAGGAGAGGAGGGGGGGAGGGGTAGACGAGGAAGGGGAGAGTCGTAGAAGAGAGGATAAATGGGGGGAGGGGTAGATGAGATGAGGGAGGGAGGTTAGAAGAGGAAAGGAAGTGGGAGGGGGGGAAGAGGAATATGGGATAGGGAAGACAGAGTAGAAGAATGAAGGTGAAGATGTGAAAGAGAATGAGAGGAGTAGGGGGAAGAGAAGAAAGGAGAGTGCAAGAGAAAAGGAATGGATGGGAAAAGATGAAGAATATGGAGCATGGGGTGAAGGAGGAGGATGATGTGGAAGATAGGAGAGGAGGAAGAGACAGGAGAATGAAAAGAATACAGGGAAGGAAGAAGTGTAAAAGAAGAAAGTGGAGGGGGTAGAGGCAAAGGGAGGAGGAGAGAAGAAGATGGCAAGGGGGAAAAGGAAAGGGAAGGGAAGAGGGGAAAAGTGGGGAACAGTAAGAGGAAGGGATGGAAGACTAAGAGGAGAGGGAAGAGGGGAAAAGTAGGGAACAGTAAGACTAAGAGGAGAGTAGTAGAGGAAGAACAGAAGGAAGAAGAGAAATGACAAGAAAAGAGTAAAGAGGATGGAAGAGACAGGGGGAGGTGGAGAATGAGAGGAGAGGGATGGGAGGAGGAGGAAGAGGAGAGGGATTGAAGTAGGAGGAGGAGGAAAGTTGGAGGAGCAGGAAAGGAGAGGAAGAGGGTGAAGAAAATGGGTTAGGAGGAGGATGAGATAAAGAAAAAGATGAGAATGAGGAAGAAAGGGAGGAAAGATGAAAAGCAGAAGGAAGGAGGGGTAGAAGAGGAAAGGAAGAGAGCCAGGATGAAGAGGGGAAAGACAGGAAGGGAAGGAGATGGAGGAAGGATATATTAATGTCATAAACAGGACAGATCAAGGAAAGAACATAGCAGAGATAACAAGGCAGGACAGAGCACGGCAAGCATAGCAGGGATGGCAGGGCACATTAAGTGTGCAAGGGAGAGTGACTGGGTAGAGGGATGGCAGGGCATAGCAAGGGTGCAGAGGAAGAGACAGCATGACAGGGTTGACAGGACAGAACAGGGATGGCAGGAATAGCAGGGCATAGTAAGGGAAGGGCATGGCTGTGTATTGCAAGGGTGCAGGGCAGGAAAAAGATGGTGGGACAGGTAAAGGATGGCACAACAGGGCAAGAATAGCAGGACAGGGGGGATGTGGCAGGGCATAGCAAGGGTGCAGAAGAGGGCATGGCTGTGTATTGCAAGGGTGCAGGGGAGGACATGGCTGTGTATTGCAAGGGTGCAGGGGAGGACATGGCTGTGTATTGCAAGGGTGCAGGGGAGGACATGGCTGTGTATTGCAAGGGTGCAGGGGAGGACATGGCTGTGTATTGCAAGGGTGCAGGGGAGGACATGGCTGTGTATTGCAAGGGTGCAGGGGAGGACATGGCTGTGTATTGCAAGGGTGTAGGGAAGAGAAGGACAGTGCAAGGTGCATTGCAAGGGTGTAGGGAAGAGAAGGACAGTGCAAGGTGCATTGCAAGGGTGTAGGGAAGAGAAGGACAGTGCAAGGTGCAGGCCAGGTAAATGATGGCAGGACAGGAGTGACAAGACAAGGTCGGAAAGACGTGGTTGACAGGACAGTGACGGAAGGACAAGACAGGGATGGCAGAAGAGGACAAGTATGACAGGAATAGCAGAGGACACCTGGCAGGATATAGCAAGAGTGGGTTGCGGGTGGTAGTGGTGGGTTGCAGGGTGGTGGTGGTAGGGTGAGTTGGATGGGTGGTAAGGTGGGGGGTGGAAGGAGGAAGGGGAGAGGAAAAGTATGGACAAAGAGGAAGGAAGAGAAGAACAAGGAGGAGATGCGGAAGCCTAATACAATACTTCCATCCATCCATCCATTGCCAGACGCCATGTATCCCATATGGGGTGGCCAAGGGCTTAGAGTTAATTGTTTTACAGGGAGGGGCACTAATCCTCCACCAACCCCACTTGACACGTAGGGAGAACGTTATGCCAACAGCATCTGGTGTTCCCAGGCGGTCACCCATCCAAGTACTAACCAGACCCAACGTTGCTTCTTAACTATATGAAATACTAAAACACACAGAGAATAAACACTCAAATGTTTTCATTTGTAGTACAATGCCAACAAGGGGTATCATTTGTTTAAGCTTCAGAAACTGCTTGTTAGTAAATAATAACAATACTAACTTACTGGCAAACCCCTATCAGTAATTCCCTATTTAAGATACTTTCACTATGCGCAGTTTCTCTTTTAATCTGTCAGTCAAAATACAAACACTTTTCATATAATATGCTTCTTAATGAATCTCAAAGGTGTGCTGTGAAAGGTCAAAATCAATTAATCAAAAAATATTATTAATTTAAATTTAACACAACTACATATCTCGATATGTATGATCCTTAAATGCTTGAGAAAAATTCCCTCGTGCTGGGGCCTAACCCTAGCTTCAAGCAATGTTCACCTATCACCAATTTACAGGAATATTTATCAATTATTAAATGAGGAATTACTTTTTGCTGGCATTATACACAAACAAAACTCACAATTTACACCTATTCTGTTTGTAATAGTGTGGAAAATGTGCCCTTACATCTCAGATGATGTGTTTTAATATAATTCAATTGTATGCATATACTGTATATCATTCAATCCTATGCATATACAGTATACTGTATACTGTATACTGAGCTTAAATAATCTTGAAATTAAGAGCACATGGTGGGCCTGTAGAAGTGGTTCAGTATTTTCGTATTGGTCATATATCATTTGTAAAGGCTCCAAACATGCTTGCTATGGCCTTGGTCACCTAATGGCTGCCTGATCTCTGGCAGCCTTCCTTATTCAGTTCCTCATCCCTGAGTTCACACACTATGACCCCATTCCAGGTCTTTTTCAGTCTCTCTCTCACAACCCTACCCCTGATTCTAACCTCCCGCACCCAATTGTTATAAAAATGTGGTGCAAAGCAGACACCTTCATGTGGTGGCGCTAATATAACCAGCCCATGTTGAGTAAAAAGGACCAGATGCTCACTCGCTGACCTTAAATATTTAAGTCCCTGGAATTCTTACTACCTTACACATTTTTCTCTACATAAGTGCTTCGTAATTATCAACTTCATGACTTTCCCATTCAACATTAACACCAATACCAGCTGGTCTTCTCGGTGCCAAAAATCCTTCGTGGCTAAACACGCAGACACAAGACAACCAAGGGACTCTCAATCCAGAAAAGCACGAACACATAAACAACCACCACACCCCAACAACACTTCCATGGCTCCTCCCCCAAGCCTCACTATGTACCTCTTCATAATAAGATATTTTTATCTGACAAAAGTGGACCAATCCCATGAAACATAGTGAAATTCAGTAATGAGACAGGAGTCTCCTTGATTACTAGTTAAACTGACCCTCCACTCTGGCTCCACTTTGTCAGAGGAAAATAAAAGCATTATGGCCATTCAAATCACCAAGGAAGTTGTACTAGACCTATCCCTTGACCACTGCCCCAAAATAATTTAAGTGACCTCCATCCAAATAAAACGTGCAACTATTTTTGTGTTTTACTTTTCCCTTTTTGTTAATAATTTATCCTGTACATACTCATTAGCTAGCCACTACAGCCATTCAAAGCCTAAAACACAACACGCACTGCCTCAACAGCATCCCTCTTCCTCCTCTACCCAACACTATATTTTCGTCTTCTTCCTCTACCCAACACAACACCTCCCTCTTCCCCTTCTACCCAACACTACACTTCCCTCTTCCTATACCAAGCACTACACTTTCCTCTTCTTCCTATACTAAGCACTACACTTTCCTCTTCTTCCTATACCAAGCACTACACTTTCCTCTCCTTCCTATACCAAGCACTACACTTTCCTCTTCTTCCTATACCAAGCACTACACTTTCCTCTTCTTCCTATACTAAGCACTACACTTTCCTCTTCTTCCTATACCAAGCACTACACTTTCCTCTTCTTCCTATACTAAGCACTACACTTTCCTCCTCTTCCTATACTAAGCACTACACTTTCCTCTTCTTCCTATACCAAGAACTACACTTTCCTCCTCTTCCTATAACAAGCACTACACTTTCCTCTTCTTCCTATACCAAGCACTATACTTCCCTCTTCTTCCTATACTAAGCACTACACTTTCCTCTTCTTCCTATACCCAGCACTATACTTCCCTCTTCTTCTACCTAACATAACACCTCACACAATTTCTTTCCCCTACCTAAATGACCTCAATCCTACAGGGACTGTGTTCTGAAAAGTATTTTTTTTCATACCGCTTAGTGGCTAAAACAAGTATCTCTGCATACATGATTTTTTTTTTTTTTTTTTTTTTCCAAAGAAGTAACTGAATGCCAGAAGCCTGCATGATTGTTTCCTCCAGGAAAAAAATTTAAAAATAAAACAGAGCCAAATTCAAGATCCATTCATTTTGAGATGCCTGCACAATCTGCCTTAAAACTGAAGATTTTGGGTGATAATTAATGGGACATCAAGCCTGTAATATTGTAAATGGCTTTATGATATTATTCACACTAATACATTTTACGATGCAATCATCTCGTAAAAGCCTGACCTTCCATTTTTGTAGTGGCATATATCTTCCAGTAAATGGTAACCACTCTTTCTAAACCGTTTGTATTGATAAGCATCTGATATGGCATCCTAAATAAGTGTTAATACTGTGAAATGTGACATTGCCACAAGTTGGTCCTGGCAGAGCTCTGGCAGTGGGATGTTTTGTGAATCAGGTTCCTCAATAACAAACTTGGTCTTCTGATTCAATTATTAAGGGGCATTCAGTGTCAAGGCAATTTCTATGTACTAACTCCAGGGCTATATAAATCCATTCTGTCACTTTTCATTACTCTTCTTTCCTTGTCAGGTGGCCTTACATTAAGTGACAAGCCTAAAGGTTTCATGTAAGCCAGGAAACCATTTACAATGCTGGGTGGTAACCATATAACCCAACCATACGTGTTCCCTGCAGGTGAACAAGTTCTTGGCGGGGGGTTAGTGCCCCTTCCCGTAAAATAACCAACTCAAAGACAATGACCACCCTTTATGGGATCATGGTGTCTGACTATAGGCAGATGGACTAGGTACACCAAATATTAGCAGTAGTACGAACTGTCTACCTATACTGAGAGACAGTAATCAAATGTAATACTGTTCTTGTACAGTAACACTAAAGAGGTGGGTGAAATCATGTATATCAGCTCTTCTGAGATATCACTCATTACATTTTGACTTTTGGCAACACTGACTCCCTCCTGCACAGATACTTGCTTTGGCTACTGTGTATAGTCACTACCCAGCACCTACACCCATTCAAAACCTACACTAGTGCTTCAAAAACGCCTGTTCTCATCCGACACCCAACAATAAATTTCACAAATATATATCTGATACATTTTTTTTTCTCCCCCCTAAAACGGCCCCCATTCAGAAGGAACTGTGCTGTGAAAATATATGGAATTTCACAGTACAGGTCACCGGCTCCGACCACCTGCACTATTTGCAGTCCGCCGATGGCTGTGACCGTCAACCTTCTTCTTCTTTTTTTTTTTAATAGATATAAACAGAACTTTATTATTTCACGCTGTACATAGTTACTTCCTATACACAAAAGGCCACTACAGCCATCCAAAAATCTCCAGACAAACAGGAACCTTCAAAAACCATCACCAGACACCCACCCTTCAGAAACAACCCCACCCAGAGAAACATAAATACACCTACTCTCTCTCTCTCTCTCTTTAATTTGGTCTAAAATGCCTTGTGTTCTTTCATGGATGCTGAGTTGTAAGAATACAGTACATAAGCACTAAAATGTGATGCTAGTTATGAAGAAATGCTATGTAAAGAATGTATTAAAAAACCTACACTACACTGCTTCAAAAACATCTGTTCTCATCCTATACCCAACACTAAATTTCACAAGGATACATATTTTTTCCTAACTCCTTAAAACGGCCCCCATTCCAACGGAACTGTGCTGTGAAAAGCATATGGAATTTCACAGTACAGGTCACCGGCTCCGACCATCTGCAATACCAGTGGCCTAAGTGCAATCCGCCAGTGGCTGTGGCCGTCATCCACTTTTTTTTTTTTTCAGACAGTACATAGCTAATACCTAGATATACATGGCCACTATAGCCACACAGCAAAAGCCTTCAAGAGCCATCACGAGACACCCTTCAGACACAACCATACACAGAGAAACACAATTACACCTATACTCTCTCTCTCTCTCTTTACTCAAACTTGGTTTAAAAATGGCTTATGCTCTCATGAATGCTGAGTTGTAAGAATAAGGTAAACAAGCATTAAAATATTATGTCTGTCACGATGAAAAGCTATAGAAAGAACATAGGTCTGTAATATTTTGTTTCTGCCAGTGGGAAATGTTAAAAAAAAACTGCAAAAACATGAACACCCATGTCGAGTTAGAGTTAAATGACTATAACCAGACTTCAACACAATCATCATCTTGCTCTACTTCAGTGCCAACACAACATACAACTCACAGACAATACACTATGCCCACAGTGTAATGCCTCCTCCCACTCCACAACACACTCACCATACATATGCACTACACACACTATCACACCACACTACCACAAAACACCACATGTACCACACCACAACACACTCACAACACTATCACAACAGACAATCCTTCAACATGTATCTTTGGGACTGCCAGGATTTCATAGTAAGTCATGTGGGATTACAAGCCAAGATTTACTAATACATAGCAAATATTCTTCAAAACTGCATAATCTTGACCTAATAGGTTTATCATGTATTGACAAAGGAACAAGACTGAAGAATTAATTTTTATGCAACGGGAAGGTGGAGGGAAACTCTCAGTTCAGGTGATGGGAGGGTAAGAGGCCTGTAATGAATGTTTGTACTAGGGCATGGTTTCTCTCCCAAGTTCTCTTTCTCTCTCTCTCTCTCTCAATTTTATTTCCATTGAACAAGGAACAAAGCATGAACAAGCTTTAAAGTGGGAGAACTCTCAGTACCATGCCTAGTGAAGTGGACTAGTCATCATCATCATCATCATCATCACCATCTTCGTACCCAATTACTTTTCAATCATCATCATAACCTTTTTTTTTTTTAATTTTCAAGCAGTCATCCACAATTCATTTTTTTTTACATATGGATGAAATGTATAGGGCCCAATAAGCAAAGAGGAAATCCAGAAGAGGGAGAAAGTAGTCAACTGTAATCCAATTGAAATGACTCTGACACTCATTCACTCACCATTCATATCCCAGTATCTTCACACACACACACACACACACAAAACCATGGGGATATCACACATCCTTGCTCATTCCAACACCGATATTAAATCACTGTCATTTACACACTTCTCTCTCTCTCTCTCCAATCATAAACCACCACAATCCAACCCTACAGACACCAACACCATCACAAACACCCAAAGATCCACAGACTAAGAAAAAGCAACAAAGTAGGAGAAATACCCACAGCACAGTCTTAGAATAAACATAATGATGGTTCTAAAATGTATAAACAATTCACTGTGATACTGGAGTGCTTGCAACTTTATACAACGTAGTCTGCCGAACTTAATATTGCATACTGCACAAAATAATCTGCTCATCACATAATACCACTGATTTCTGAGATGCCATGGGTTAATAAATGATAGGGACCTGACTGGCAAATTAGTTCTTGCATATGCTGAGGAAACTATGGCAGATGACTGTGATATTAAACAGTACCTGTATATCAAAATAGTACAGTCCACTGGGCACTTTGCAATCTTCAAATATAGTTTTTAAACACCTGAAGATGACATTACAAAATCATATTTTCCAACACTATTACAAATAAGAACAGATAAATAAAGATAACGTACAGTATTACAATTCAACACATACAAAACTATAGTCAGTTTATTTTCATCTGACAAAACGCAACTTTTATAACTTCAGTACTAAATCATTGGTGTATAAAATTCAACAGGCCTTAGTGATGAAGTAGGGATGAGCCTCCTTGGTTACTATTCAAACTGATTTAGGGATGAGCCTCCTTGGCTGCTATTCAAAATAACTCTCAAATCTGACTACACTTGGCCATAATCCAAGCTAACAAGCTATGAATCTCTATGGCTACATAAAATTTGATAAGCCTTAATGATGAAGCAGGAATGAGACTCCTTGGTTACTATTCAAATTAACTCTCCAATCTGACTACACTTGGCCATAATCCAAGCTAGAGGTTATGAATCTCTGTCAGGCAAAAGCAAACTGACTACAGAATAAATCAACAGAAATAAACAGGCACCAAAAAACATACCCACATCAAATCATAAACATACAGTCAGCCACTGGAAAAAAAAAAATATTAAAAACATACACCGTATTAACGACAAATGTTCGTATATATGCAGGGAAAAATCTCAACTCATTAATCTCTGACATAAATGAAGAGAATCAACTTGGGATGTTTAATAATCAACTCAGAATGATGGTTACTCTCAGATAACTAAGAATGATTGGTAGCACAATACATTTTTCTTTTTAATGCATACATGAAAAAAATAAAGGCTGCAAGAATAATACACAAAAGAGAGCCAAATTCAAGATCTCTTACATCTGAAAATCCTGCTCACATTGCATTTAAAAGACTGAAGGTCATAGGCAGGGGGAAACACAGATTGAGGACGACACTTTTCAAAGCTGACCTGCTGCCAATTAAAATCTTCCAAACAAGGACTACAGGTGCATATTTTTTAAGCATATTTTTTTCCTGTGGCAGACTGTGTAGTAAATCACATGACATGGCAATAATAATACTAATGCAAAAATAACACATCATTACATGAAAATAGGCATAAAAACAGGCATACAAACATAACCAAAATCAATATTTCAGGAAGGATAATATATGCAACACACCTCTTTTTATTGCTCAGTAAAAAAGCACTATGGCTTTTTGTGCAGGTCCTTTTATATGCCACATCTATTTATGATCTTTTGGGCTGATACTGCCTGCTGCTGTTATGGTGATCCCAGGCTTATTTTAACTACTCCCAAGAATCACAGTCAATGCTATAGATACTAATTGCTGGAGTTTCATGAAAGAAGAGGCAATACGAGCTTTAATAATTCCAAAAGTATCCTCACAATAGATTTTCCTCTAATACTCTTTTTCAGCTGTGTGTATCTTACTATCAACAGTCTACTTTGGAAAATGACACGCATATATCCTTAGCAAAATTTCACAGCTCATTTAGCCACATCTCATTTGAGAAGCTAGATGATCAGCACACACAGGTATGCTACAAACAACTGACACTGCTTTATTTAGTCCGGAAGCAAATAATGAATAGGCAAAAATGCTGAAATTGATGCTGTATTGGTTCAGGGAAGTGGTTTGGTTACAGCACTAATACAGAGGAATACAGAACCACAGCAACAGCCGCCCACAATATACTAAAGCATTATACAGGGCTGCTCATATATGTCTGGTGTTGTCAGCTCAGTCTGCTGATATGGGGGATGCAGGTATTTTGATGACTTTATTCAATTAAGCTCTGTTTAACTGAGGATTAAATTACCATCTTTCCTCTGTAAATGCTGGTTGAAACAAGATTAATATGGTGCTAATCATGAAGTGCTATTGGAAGGATGTTGGGCCACAGTGCTATCTTATTCTGCCAGTGAGGTATGGGAAATGACTGCATAGGGACAAAAATCTCATGTCTCCTTGTGTCATGTTTGTGTCATGTCTCCTTGTGTCATGCCTCTGTGTCATATATTGTCATGCTTTTGTGTGTCATGTCTCTGTCTGTCATATCTGTGCGTGCCATGTCTCCCTGTGTCATGTTTCTGCATGTCATGTCTCTGTGGTACTTCAATTTGTATATGGATGGAGCTGTAAGAGAGATATAGGAAGGGATGTGAATATATTGGAGCGTCTTATGAGGGAGGGTAAGATGAGGAAACTTCCTGAACTGTTACTTGCTGATGATACTGTATTGTGAGGAATGTGAACTACAAGGCTTGGTGAATTAGTATGGGGGTGTATGTAGGAAATGGAATGTAAGAGAGAATGTATATATGAGTCAAGTTATGATCTTTGAGGGAGAAGTCACAGCATACACAGTGAAACTGGATAATGAGGAAATAGAGAATGAGTGCATCAAAGTACTTGAGTAATGTGACGAGTAAGGATGGAAGGAAGTGCTTGAATGAGTACAGCACGGTAGAAAGGCTGCTGGATCACTGAAAGCTATGATACGGGGTAGGTAAGTGAGCATGGAAGTGAGACTTGGATCCTGTTGGAAGGACACAAGTCAAAAGTGAGAGCAGTGGAAATGAAGTGAGAAATGTGTGGAGTTTTATGGACAGACAGATATACAAATGAGGAAGTAAAGATGCATTGTGGTGCTATTAGGAGAAACACTTTGAGATAGTTTGGCCATGTAGAGGATGGAGAATGAGAAACTGCCTAGAAGAAGGTATGTGTATGATGTGGAGGGGGAGGGGAGGAGGGGAGACCATGGCTGAGGTGGAAGAATGGAGAGACATGAGGGAGGGCGGTGTGAGTTGGAGAGAGGGCAGTCAAATGGCATGTGACAGTGTTACATGGAGTTAATTTGTCTGTGGCTTCCCCTTACGGGATTGAGATGTCTGGCAATAGATAGATAAAAGTCAGAGAAGGGTAAAAGTTTCTGCTTACTAAAATGAATGAACTTTAAGCAATTACTGAAGCAAATGCAAGAAGAGATATTTAATTACTTTATCAAAAAATGCAAACAGTGGATGCAAACAAGCAATCATTATAAAGTAAGAAAGGGTTATGGGAAACAGAAAATGATGCACAGTACACATTGGTAGTGCTGACTGAGCTGTTCACCACATCATCATCAATAAATAATAATCATCATTCATTATTATTAAAATCATCATTGCAATCATCATCATCATCATCTTAACCTCTTCTTCCCACCTAAGGATGGGGTAAGGTGTGGTCAAAAGGCAACAACAAAACACACGGGATCAGACATGTTACATATGAACCACCCTGTATTTTTTAGCACCTGTGGCATATAGCCAGGACTTACTGCATCTGTTTGTGATGTACAGGCATGAGCAAAAGTATGCCAACAATACCCTGCCAGCACTAACTTCTATGTCATATTTATCACTCTTCCCAGTGACTAAAGAGTAACACTCCTCCTCTTGCTTGTTTTACTGATGCTTGGAACAGACACCATATGGTACTGATCAGATATTGAAGCTGTCACGTTATACTAACAGTCTTCAGTTCCTTTACAATCCCCCTAAAGGAGAATGGTGGACTAAGAAAGAATGCAGTCCTTACCACATAAAATATTACAAACAACATCTTCCATTCCTACAGCTGGCAGAGAAGTGCCTACATACATTTGCTCATGCTCAGGACAGAGTTTAGCTAAACATTTCATAGCCTATGGCTGCGTACAGCTGGCCAGTTGTCTATAACCTGAGTTGCTTTAATCGAATCTGGCAAAGAAGTCTTCTTTCAGTGCTGACAGCAGGATGTAATGAAACTGGCTGTTTGATTTGACTACTAATCAAAGTGGACATCTCATGACTATGATAAGTGATAAGCCAAGTGGCTTCTTACAACCGAGGATATAAGTTACTACACTTGGTAGCATACAAGTAGACAGTCACATGGTAGCTAGTCCCAGGTCTCTTGCAAAACAGGGGAAACAAAAAATTGGTGAATGAATGGGTGGCTGTGAATGTGTGGTCCAGCATCTGATAGATGTGAACAAAGTGTGCAACGTCTGGCTTGCAATATCCACTTAAGAACGTATGCCCAATCCTTGAGGCATTGCCTAGACCGTAAAAAATAAACAAAAAAAATGGTCATGAATACAACCCCCTCATAGAGCATTCCGCCCCCTTACTGTACGGCCACAACGTGGTTATTGCAAGCGAGGGCTGAGTGCATGTTTACTCATATAATCATCCACCTGTGTGCCACTTATCCTTCCAACATATGCAATGATGGACTCCTTCTCAATGTCCGACAGCCCCCATTACCGATGTCAGAACTGATATATGTCATGGCACACAATGGTGGGTTGTGTGTGCTGTAAAAGTGATACCCAACCACCCAGTCATCTGCAATCCCCCAAAACCCCACTAGTAGCAAAGGGACTTGGGGCCGCGCTACACGACAGTATTATGGCAACTAATTTGACACGAAATTTTTAAGTTTATTTTTACAATGCAGACTTTTCGTTCATTTACTGCCAGCATAATACTTTAATCTCCTCAGTCTGATCTAGCGCATATTTTTTACATGCGTACCGGTACTTAGCATTCCAACTTTGACATGGGGGAATCGAAGGGGTCGAGGTTTGTAAACAATGAGCATACAACAAGACAGTCACGTGGTGGTGTCAAGAGTTACGGCACTCCAGCTGGATGTGGCACTATACCGTTTTAAATCAGTCAGTAGCTAGTCCCAGGTCTCTTGCAAAACAGGGGAAACAAAAAATTGGTGAATGAATGGGTGGCTGTGAATGCGTGGTCCAGCATCTGATAGATGTGAACAAAGTGTGCAACGTCTGGCTTGCAATATCCACTTAAGAACGTATGCCCAATCCTTGAGGCATTGCCTAGACCGTAAAAAATAAACAAAAAAAATGGTCATGAATACAACCCCCTCATAGAGCATTCCGCCCCTTTACTGTACGGCCACAACGTGGTTATTGCAAGCGAGGGCTGAGTGCATGTTTACTCATATAATCATCCACCTGTGTGCCACTTATCCTTCCAACATATGCAATGATGGACTCCTTCTCAATGTCCGACAGCCCCCATTACCGATGTCAGAACTGATATATGTTATGGCACACAATGGTGGGTTGTGTGTGCTGTAAAAGTGATACCCAACCACCCAGTCATCTGCAATCCCCCAAAACCCCACTAGTAGCATAGGGACTTGGGGCCGCGCTACACGACAGTATTATGGCAACTAATTTGACACGAAATTTTCAAGTTTATTTTTACAATGCAAACTTTTCGTTCATTTACTGCCAGTGCAAAACTTTTAATCTCCTCAATCTGATTTGGTGCTTATTTTTTTTTACAGGCGTACCGGTACTTAGCGTTCCAACTTCCACATGGGGGAATCGACGGGCCGAAGTTTGTAAACAACGAGTAATGCCAGCACTGTAGGGTTGATTGGTGTGGGTGATTTAAACGGACAACATAGCAACAATAAACATGAGTATCTGAAACAACTGGCCAATCTCCAGACTGTAAAATTCTGTCCGCTGTGCATCAATTACAATACAAACATAAACATAATAATCAGTCAACAATCATATGCATAATTCACTGGGGTGTCTTCTAGGTGGCTCAGGAGGCTTGCTATGAAATCACATTAGGAAATCACCCAAGCCACAAAGAAGACAAGCCACTTTGACTGAACTAACACGAGACATTGTTTAACTGAGAGAAACACTGTACTAGCAGTCAAAGGCATCAAAAATAACATGAGGAACCTTTCTGTAACAAAATTCTTGCAGAATATATATCTAGCTAACACTTACTGCAATCTGTCTACCATCTATGTGTATCTGTGTAATGTTTATCTACCTATGTACTTTTCTATCTATCTATCAACTTGAAATAATGCTGAGCTGAGACAATAGCTTAGCAGGGAGACAGGCTAATCATGAAGAAGTGCAATGGCAAGGTTTCAAAACTATCTGCTACTGGTAGACCTGGGGAATTTACTTTCCGTACTCTTGTTACTCTAACCCAGCATAAAATAAGCTTCTCAGCAATATTTTATCCCAGACAATAATGCTAGTCATAAAGAAGTGCAATGGGATGGATGTTGACCTGTAGTACTGTGTTATTCTACCACAAAGATATATATAAGAAAAAAGCTAGTGATGGGACAAATCCTGGGACAAGGTGCAAATACTAGGACAACTGAGCACAGACAAATATAGACAAGTTAAAAATAAAGATCATTATTACCCTTAGACTCAAAAGCATCACTCTCAGGAGAATAAAACCATCTGGTGTTAGCTGGAATAAAGACAGTTGCTTTTCTTTAGAACATCTGAGCTAAGAACTATTGTTGTTGACAAGATAAAAGACTTACAAGCTTGAGATTTTGTTAGGTCTTGTGGTTAGTAGTGTTTGTGTTAAGCTGCCAGCTTCATAGTGCCAGAGATTGATTCCTGGCACTGTATCATCCTATCATCATCCTCATTATCATCGTCAACTTCGTTGTTGATAAGCAAGTAAATGAGTACTTAAATTAACTGGCCTTGCATACCCTAATGGTGGAATAATCTAATATTGGAGCCTAGCACTGCCAACAATCCTAATTATCATCATCATTAGGCATCATCATTATTAAGCATTACCAATATCAGCCCTAACTCTTTCTCCCACCCAAGGATGGAGTGAGGAATTCTCCAATTAAAATTTCATAAGTAGGGAAGCAACTGTTAACATATTCCATCCACCTCAACTTGGCTTTAAAGTGACTTGGAAAGGATGCAAAGCCACAGTATTGCTATCCTCGTCTTACTCTGGTTCTGGGCTAAGGGATTAAGCTGTCAAAGACAAAAATCTCTGCCAAGTCAAGGTGGACAAAAAATTTCTAACTCACATTTCAGAAGGGCAGTTGTAGCTGTAGTTCTAGTTGTGGTTGTAGTAGTAATAGCAGTCACAAGTGTTGAGATGTACATAAGAGCTATGTGAGGATGGATGGCCTGAGGAAACATCTTCAAGCCAGTCAGAGGCATTTCCCCAGAGGTTATGGGCCACTGTGCTATGAGAGAAAACTGTGAGCCAGCAGCACCACAAGCACCAACTCCAATATGGCAGCCACAAGCGCCAACTCAAGCAAGGCAGTACCTCAAGCGCCAACTCCAGCAGGGCAGCACCACAAGCGCCAACTCCAGCATGGCAGTACCTCAAGTGCCAACTCCAGCACAGCAGCACCACAAGCGCCAACTCCAGCACGGCAGCACCACAAGCGCCAACTCCAGCACGGCAGCACCACAAGCGCCAACTCCAGCACGGCAGCACCACAAGCGCCAACTCCAGCACGGCAGCACCACAAGCGCCAACTCCAGCACGGCATTACCTCAAGTGCCAACTCCAGCATGGATGCACCACAAGCACCAACTCCAGCACGGCAGCACCACAAGCGCCAACTCCAGCACGGCAGCACCACAAGCGCCAACTCCAGCACGGCAGCACCACAAGCGCCAACTCCAGCACGGCAGCACCACTACCAGCCCTAGCAAGAGCACCAACACAGCAGCTGCAGAAGAGGAGCAACAGCACCAGATGGAACAGCAGCATGAGTAGCACACGTGGATTCTGAAAATAGGCATGCTTTTAGGAAATAATCTAAGGCCCATTGATAATTTAACCCTTTGCCTGTGGAGGAGTTCAATACAGATCTTAATTAACCACTACAGTATTGGTGTTGGAGTGGCACTACTAGGATGGGGGAGGGCTGCCTGATTACATAAACATTTCTCAATCCCACCCCTATCCCCCAACAGGAGAACGGTGGCATACAGAAGGATAGTTCTGCCTGCAGTCCACTAGGTTAATGTTGTGATGAGCCTGGGGCTGCAACTACTATGCTACAACTGTTAGTACACGAGGCCTATGAGTGACTGATCCATTTTACATCATTTGTCTGGCTCAATTCCCCAGTTATAGTCCCTCAAGTACTTCCTTATTCCCAGAAAGGAAGATTGTGGGCTGCAGCATAACAAGACAATACTACAGCTCTGCATCATTTAAGTAACTCCTCAAGACTGGCACTATTCTTGTGTTAATCTTTTGTAACAACTCAGCACTGAATAGGGAGAGATAGCAGTTTAGAAAGACAGTGGGAAACAAGGCTGTAGGCAGATTTCTTCATTATGATGGCTGTCTCCTAATATGAATAAACAGTCTGGTGGTAGTAAGTATAAACTATGGGACATCATCAGAAGGCCCCATTCTACAGGTCTCTTAGGTTAAATAAAAGTTCACATACCCCCCCTTTCAAAAAATAAATAATAAATAAAAATCCTGCACCTTTTTCATATCCTTGTATGACTATGGGTGACTTCACATTCCCTCTTTTGTCTTTCTTTCCTTCATTCTTTCCTGTTCCTTCTGCCTATAGGTGACTCTACACTGAGTGACAGGCCAAATGGTTTCCTGTACACCAGGAAACCATTTACTATGCTGGGTGGTAACCACATAACCAAATTATGGCACCTGGAGGTTTAGTGGGCAATTAAGGTACTCCAATCAGATTGAGCCTGTGCAGATTTACATCCAAGGGGAGGTTGGGGTTTATTAGTCACGTAATGTCACTCAGGGATAAGTGAGGCTGGTCACTCTCATCTTAAATGTCGGGACCAACTTGCCTAGCCTCGAGCTCCTATGCTCCTCTTGGGGCAACACAAGATTAGATGATGGATGGGTGGATAATAATAATAAAAATAATAATAATCTATCTATCTATTGCCAAATGCCTTAATCCTGTAAGGGGTGGCCACAAACCAATCACCTCTATGTTACCCTGTCCCCCACCATTTCATTGCCCTGCTCCCAGCTCACACCCCCCTCTCTCATATACCTCTCCACTCCATCCCTCCATCTCATCCTTTACCTCCCCCTCCCCCCCTCCACCTCACTCACATACACTCTCCTCGTCAGTCTCTTTCCATCCTCTCCACATGGCCAAACCACCTCAGTGTGTTTCTCCTAACACTTCCTATCACATCCACATCCACACCACAACGTTCCTTCACTTCCTCATTTGTCAGTCTGTCTCTCCATGTGACTCCACATGCTCCTCTCAAATAACTCATTTCCACTGCTCTCACTCTTGACTTCTGTCCCTCCAACAAGGTCCAAGCTTCAATTCCATATGTTACAGTTGGTACCACAATACTGTCATGTAGTAGCATTTTCACTTCCATGCTCACTTCCCTGTTTCTTATCACTGCTTTCAAGGAACCAGCAATATTCTTCCCTGTTATACCCTTTCAAGCACTTCACCCTCTAAACTTCCATCCTTACTCATCACACTACCCAAGTACTGAAACGCACTCACATATTCCATTTCCTCCTCATCTAACCTCACTGTACATTCACTGACTTCACTTCTCTCGAAGACCGTAACTTTACTATTCCCTACATTTACCTTTAGGTTCCGTTTCTTACACTCCCAAATTCATCCACCAAGCCTTGCAGCTCCCTTTCGCCTTCATTTAACAACACAGTATCATCTGCAAACAACAGTACAGAGAGTTTCCAAACACTGCCCTCTCTCATTATATTCTTAATACTTTCCACAATCCTTGTCTATCCACCCTGTCATATGCTTTCTCCAAATCCATGAAGGCTGCATACAACTTCTTTCCCTTCGCTACAGTAGAAACTTTTCCACTAAAGATCTTAGAATGAATATCTGATCTACACAACCTCTTCCCTTCCTAAAACCTCCCTGTTCTTCTCCAACTACTTCCCTCAGTTACTTCCCTAACTCTGTCAATAAATACTGTATATCCTACCATATACTTTTCCTATTACAATAAGAAGACAAATGCCCCTATGATTATCACACACTTCTTTTTCCCTTTTTCCTTTGAACAGGGGAATAGTTATACCTGACTTCCAATCCTCTGGGACTCTACCTTCCTCCCAGGCCAATCAGCACATCTTCCACATCCAGTCTACTACTATCTCTCCCCCATGCTTCAACACTTCACCACACACTCCATCAATTCCTGGGGCTTTCCCTGTTTTAACTTTCTTCACTGCTCCCACAACTTCCATCCTACTATATTCTTCCCCTCTTCTAACATCCCTCCTTCTCCCAGACATTCCCCAGTCACATATATTTGCATTACTTTCATTCTCTATGTTCAACAATTCCTTAAAGTGTTCTCTCCTTCTGCTCACTTTTTCTCCCTTCTCCACTAGTAATAATAATAATAATAATAATAATAATGAGAAACTACTCTGTCTCGGGCATGCCAAATAGTCCACAAACACCCACACACCCTTCTCCACTAGTAATAATAATAATAATAATAATAATAATAATAATAATAATGAGAAACTACTCTGTCTCGGGCATGCCAAATAGTCCACAAACACCCACACACCATTCAAGTCCCTGGAATCCTCATACCACCACACAGGCTAAACTATCTACACACACATGCACTTCATAAAACCGATCAGATAATCCATCCAACACCTTTCAAGTTAAAGAAAGTGCTGTCAACCCTAGTCATGTACTCCCCCGTGCAAAACTCATCCAATCATCTTGATCTACTCCTATCATCTTTCATCTATTCCAATCATTTTTATCTACTCAGAAAAAAAATTAACTATGCAACAAAATGTGATACTGGTACCTGGTTTGATTATATCTACACTACTGTATCTGTCTATCTACTGTATAGCCAGATGCCTTAATCCTGTAAGGGATGGCCACAAACAAAGTGCCTCTATACTGCCCTGTCCCCTGCCATTTCACTGCTCTCCCCCAAATCAGACCCCTCCCTCTCATATACCTCTTCACTCCTACATATCATCCTTAGCCTCCTCTCCAAGTCCCTCAACTCCCTACTCCAAATAAGGATGGTGGATTGCAGGAGAAGAGTAACTTCTGGTTTCCCGTCCAGATGAACTTGGGACACAGCAAGAAACAATAGTCACATTCAGACCTTACCAGAGAGTGGAGGCAGCTGGTTGGTATTAATGAGGTGGCTGGTTGGTATTAATTTGGAAGCTGGTTGGTATTAATGAGGCTTTCTTCTCCCCCTTCCCCCTCTCTGTAGGCAGTTTCCATGGCTGTGCCAATCCACACACTTGAAAAGTATATTACAAATTAGTCTTTTTCTTCCAAACCTTGATTTAAAAAAAATCTGATTGGCAGAAAGATTAATATCATCAGAGGACAACAAGTGTTAACTAACATAGTGGTACCAAATGCGAAGTCTTAATAATAATAAAAATACTAAATAATTGTAATAAAATAATAATAACAATAGTAATAATAATAAATAATATGTGATAGGTGGTGGGGCTCACCATCCACTCACTTGATGTAAAGCTGCTCTCAGGTGCCTGTCCTTTCCTCTCTTCCTTCCTTCTTTCCTTACTTCCTCTTCTGTCTATCTTTCTTTCATTCTTTCCTCTCCCTTCTGTCTACAGTGACTCTACACTGAATGACAAGCCAAATGGTTTTCTGTACACCAGAAAATCATCTACTAAGTTGGGTGGTAATCATTCACCCAAATTTTGGCGCCTGGGAGTTTAGTGGGTAATTAAGGCACTCCAATCGGATTACGCCGGTGCAAGTTTATATCCAAGGGATGGTTGGGGTTTATTGCTCATGCAATGCCACTCAGGGATGAGAGAGGCTGGTCACTCTCATCTTAATGTCAGGACCAACTTGCCTAGCCCTGGGCTCCTACACTCCTTATGGGGCAACACTGGATTAGATGATGAATGAAAAATAATAATAATAATACAGTAATAATAATATTATTATTAATGATTATTATTTTCATAAAATTCCAATCTGCAGTCAACCAGGTTTACAATCATGTTGGATGAACCTGGGGTGACAAGAACAAAATCCACGAACAGTATACACTGGCTACTGTTTACATACTAATGGAACAAATACATTTTCACCCTATGCTGAATTAATAATCTCCATTTCAATACAAAGAATTAAAGGAATCAGGCCATATCACATGCCCGGAGTTGTTGTTGTTGATGAACCCCACCCTGTCTGACTGAGCAGACCCAACAACCACAGGCAAGCATAGGGTTGTCCTGTTCACTTAGTATTCTCTTGCTGCTGACACTGCTTCACCACAGTAAGATGCAGGGAACAGTGTGAAGGTTTGGTTCCTGGATGGACATCACATTTCAGAGCTCTTGTTTGGTAAGCCACAGCTCGCAAATGCGAGTATTTTTTCCCTTCGGTGAACAAATTTTATATGCAAGTCGCCTTTTGGCGAGGAGAAAATACCTCCACTTTAAAACCCAGTAAACTACAAAATAGGTAAATCTCACTTAAATGAACAAAACAAGCATGTTGTGATCGATTATTAAATTTTTCCTTGTCGCCATTGTTAATGTTAAAACCTCATTATATGAATCTAATCACAATGTGTAAATAAATAAACATATTTATCGCTCAAAAAATATTTAAGCTCGTGGTCAGTTTGGCTACTAAAAATTTATTTGGCTCGTAAGTCTGAAACCTTAGGAGCCAAATGGCTCACAACCATCAGCAGTTAGCAAGAGCCCTGCATTTGCATCTCTACACTCAGTTAACAGGGGCACCATAGTTGGCTCCACTTTGCCCCCATAAAATGGTTACCAGCATATGGTTACCACTCAGAGTTGTAAATGTTTTCCTGGGCTACAGGAAACCATTTGGCTTGTCACTTAATATAGAACCACCTGAAGTGAAGTCAAGAGTACATTCCAATTCCAACCTTCCTCTTCCATCGTAAACTCCACAGGCCTTGCATTCAAAGGCACACTACACACCACCAAATCACTGTCATTTGTACATTTAACCCTCTCGCGTACGATAAGTTTCGATGATTTCCGGTGCACGATTTTTTCTGCGAGGCCGCCCGACCCAGCTGCCCGTGCGCAGCAAATAACACATATTCTCGCCTTATTTTCGCCACCCAAACATCAATATACTGTCATGAAACCCATATCATCATATTCATCGATGTTTGTTCTAGTTGATAAGCACCACAAAAAAACAGGAAAACACGAATAAAACAACATTAGGTGGCCCTGAATAAACATTTCGCTACGTCAATTTCACTTCCCAACATCACCATTTGAATGCTTACCATCATACAGGAAAATATTATTAGAAGTTTTGATAGAGAATTTCATCAGCTTTCAAATGAGACATATCTGGTTGTGGTACGATTTGTAGTTTTCGAGAAAATAGCAAAAAACTGAAAGCCATTTTTGGAAAAAATTCTTGGAGCTTTTATTACAAACTTTTCTCACACACCATGTGTTTTTATTGCATGATATTATGCAGAATTTCAAGAGCTTTCAAATGAGCACATTTGGTTTCGGTACACCTTATAGTTTTCGAGTAAATCGTCAAAAACGACTTGGAACTCACGTCCGTGCGTCACTTTTGTGATGCGCGCACAGCATATGATATATTCCCGCCTACGTAACAACGAATTCTTATGATAGATATTACACTGTTATGTCTTGTACAAATGTAGAATTTACTGCTCTTTATCATGGTTCTTACTGGAAATCAATACATCCAATAGTTTTCAAGTAATTGGCCGACCAAGTGAGATTATTCCTCTGAGTGCTTTAGACTTTTACCTCAAGCGATGAAAAACACATAGTCTGTTCCCCTGCCTTTTCCTACAAAAAAAATGCTCCCAAAGGCTTATATTCTGGAATGAACATACATAGAATTCACTGCTCTTTATCATGGTTCTTACAGGAAATTGATACATCCAATAGTTTTCGAGTAAATGGCCGACCAAGTGAAATTATTCCTCCAAGTGCTTTTGACTTTTATCTCAAATTAGGAAAAAAAACAGTCTGTTCACCCACCTTTTCCTACAAAAAAATGCTTCCAAAGGCTTATATTCTGATACTGAACATACATAGAATTTACTGCTCTTTATCATGGTTCTTACGGGAAATCGATGTCCAACAGTTTTAGAGTAATTGGACAACAAATGTAGAATACTCCTCACCAGGATGCGAGATAAAAAACATCCTGCCTCACCCACGTCTACATATTTTTGCTCGTCACGTTTTATTATCTTCTTTTTTACTCAAAGTATACACATAAAATATCATACGGTTTTTGATAGTGCTTTCAGAAACTCGACATGACCACTAGTCTTTTTGCTAGGTACTGATACTGAAGCTGAACTTTCTTCCATCTCATATGTGTGTATGTAAAAAACATTACTGTACTTATTTGTGCAAAAAATATTGAACTATAGAAACAGGTCAATATACAAACCAACAAAATATGGATAACTCACTTCCTCCAGAGGTGTTGAGATGCTGGCAGTAGCTTGAAGATGAGGAGTTAAGTAGTGTGTGAGCATGTGCATGTGCATATGTGTGTGTGTGTGTGTGTGTGTGTGTGTGTGTGTGTGTGTGTGTGTGTGTGTGTGTGTGTGTGTGTGTGTGTGTGTGTGTGGCGTATTTTGTTCTCTCCTTGCGATACATTTGCCTAAAATACATGCGATGCACACAATAGATTTCTCCACGAACATTCGCTGCACGACATATGTATGTGTATGTGGCTGTGGCATATTTCTTGTCTCTGACACTTGCACTATGTTTTTGCTAAGTCGTAAATGCATGAAATATTTCTCTGTGAACACTCGCTTCACTATTTTATATGTATATTTCACACTAAACCATACGCAATATAAAACACCATCACATGATTCCATCCCAACCTCCTCTATTATTCCCGACTCTATGGCGTACATGACCGCCTGTTTCCTTAGTGACTGTTGCATGTCTCTATGGCGTGCATAATGCCTGCTATGGTAGGTCAGTTATTTCACCAATCCAGGCACTATAAGTTTCACAAATATAAGTACTGGCTTCACTATATAATAGTAAAATACTCACATCATTTACAGGCAGGGTGAAGCTGAGTGGAAACCCCGTTATAATAAACCACACTCCTGCCTGCAGGCTTAACGGCTGATAATGGGCCCCAATGATTTACAGACAATATATCTATGTTCCATAGACACAATCACTTCACATTATAGTCAAAAACACTGTACAATCACAATATTTCAATAATGGCTTTTGCCTCGGGTGGGAGGGGGAATATGGTGGGTTTAAAGGGACACTGACAGCAGAACTACTCTCCTGCCTGACTGGTTGTGAGATACTGAGATATTTCTGCTATGCACTGCCTCATCAGAGCAGTCACAGTGTTGCCAAATGCTTACCTCAGAAGAGAGATGCACACACTACTGCAGAACACACCAAAATTTGACGTAAATCAGCCGAAAACTTTTCTTTTGACGGAGTTTTTTCTGCTTAGGAACGCGATTCACGTAAATGAGGGGCAATTTCGTTGTTCCCATGGAAACAAAAGGCTGATAGAAGTGTTCATATCACTTTCTGAAACTGGACGCCAAAAAATGCTGTTTACCTCTTTTCTGTGGGTGTTCACTGAAAAATTTATTTGTCTTCAGATTTGTCCACTCATATATTTGCTTCACCACATATACATCAAAAAATAGCTTGAAAGAGTCCAAAGACGACAGGATTTCATATTTGTTGATCACTGGGTTCAGACCGAAAAACTCAAGTCGTAAATTCAGGCACGTGCTTGGGATGTGTCAGCAAATATCTCGCTTATCAGCCACCAGCCACCTTCGGCTTCTTTTTCATGAATATCATCAACTTCACTCTCAAGTTCTTCACTTGACGAGTCATCGATGTCCGAGTCTTGAGCTGATGGCTGATAATCCTCATCACTCGAAGAATCTCGAATACACTGTGATTTGGCAAAATTCACCACGGAGGGAACGATAGTACATTCTCCTGTGACACAGTCGAGACTGATCCTGGCAGGATGCAGAGCTACTGTCCAACATGCCATCAGTCACGTGCCCTCCCATATATATTGGGATTAGCTGAAAAAAAAAAAGTGGGTGGAGCTTATTTTATCCCCAGTAACATATACGAGCCAATGTGTAAGGCCCTAGCACAATAAACTAAACCCTATGCTGTCTCCTTTGGTGGGACTGATATATGACGACACAGCGGCATTGTAGTGTGCGCGCACTGGGGGGTTTTGATGACGTATAAGCATCATCGTGGCGAAGGGGTTAAATACTTGATGTTACTTAGAAGTTTGGTGACACAAACCTAAAACTTTGGTGATGTTATTTAGAGGTATGGTGACATAGGTGCATGCTATTTCTTAGATGTTTGGTGACATCTTTTAAATACATAATGTTACTTAAAGGTTTGGTAACATTATTTTAGAGGTATGGTGACATATTAGATACTAGGTGATGTAAGATGTTTGGTAACATCTAAAGGTACTGGTGGCATGTAGAGGTACAGTGACATCTTAAAAATACTTGCTGTTTCTTAGATGTTTGGTGACATCTAAAGGTACTGGTGACATGTAGAGGCACAGTGACATCTTAAAGGTGCTTGCTCTTTCTTAGATGTTTGGTGATATCTTTTAAGTAATGTTGCTTAGAGGTTTAATGACACAAACCTAAAACCTTGGTGACATATTTAGAGGTATGGCGACATCTTAAAGGTACATGCTATTTCTTGGATGTTTGGTGACGTCTAAAAGTACTGGTGACGTGTAGAGGTATGGTGACATAGGTGCATGCTATTTCTTGGATGTGTGTTGACATCTTTTAAATACTTAATGTTACTTTAACTCTGGACATAGGCTTCACAGTTAGCACTCAAGGCCCAGTAGTCCTCCTTCATATGTCACCACTTGCACAATTGTTGCCTTTTTTACCCTGGCACAGTCATTGACTTTATACAGGAGTGCTATTTGCTCCTTTGTGGAGTATGATTCATGACTTACTTTTTTTTTTTTTTTTTTTTTTTTTTTTTTTTAAATGAAGCAGGAACCAGAGGCCAGGAGCCCACAAGATTGTTTCCTCCAGGAAAAAAAACCTAGATGACCAAATTCAAGATCCGTTCATTTTGAGATGCCTGGATATGCTGCATTTGAAAGACTGCAGGTCAAAGGCAGTAGGAAATAGACAGAGGAAAACAGTTCCAGAGTTGACCTATTGTATGCATGAAGGTCCAGGAGTAACAGTTAATTTTTGCATCAGAGGGTTGGACAGAAGAGGGATGAGAGTTTGCTACTAGACAAATGCTGTGCGCCAGCTGTAGTAGTGGAAGGATACAAACAGACAGTTCAAAGGAGCTGTGACCATTGAAACAGCAATAGAAAAGAGATAAAGATGCAAGAGTATGGTGGAGAGACAGATGTCAGGACTCTAAAATATCTTAATACAAAATAGCTAGCAACATACATATATAGTCTGGAGGTTAGGTCAATGTCAAACCTAGGGGCCAAAAGGAAATGATGTTAGCACCTCTCCAAAATGACTCTCACCAGCAAAATAGCCCACGAACAGCGCCTCGTGACCATACACACACATACATGTACACACACACAGGCTTCTAGAACATTTCAACAACAGTGTAACACACGTGACACAACCCCTGCTACACCAGAATGTAGGATTCTGAGATCAGGAGACAGGCCATAGAACCAACAGGTAGTAGGGAGAAGGAGGCTAGCAACATGGGTGAGAGAGAGAGAGAGAGAGAGAGAGAGAGAGAGCGAGACAGGGAGGTTAGCTCGCGGGACTCTATACTTCACTCGTGTGTGAAAGACTTTGATAGTATTTCCAAGACAAATAAAAATAGTCCCATACTAATCTTTACCTCTCCTGTCATTGCATGACAAAAAGGGAACGAAGATTATCTACTTACAAAACTACTCACGTATAACAACCGCTCGTCCACAAGTCTAATATATGTATAACTGAAGTTACAGTATACGTATGTGTGTGTGTGCATCACGGTGAACTACTGATTTATATTCAATATTCATATTCTGTCTGTTTCACCCTTCAGTGCATCAGAGTAATAAGTTAGTATCTTTCCTTCATGTCTGTTGCCTGAGTGCCATCTTACTTCCCCCCCCCCTCTAATCTGGTCATTTCAAGAGAAAATTGAAGCTAAAAACGTCTTACATTGCAAGACAAAGCAAACCCAAGTTAAGATAAACATGTTCCTAAACTTCCCCCTATCCTTTGAAAATGGGGATAATGAATTGCAGAATGGCTAATGCAGCCCGTATTCATCAGGGTTAACATCCACTTGAACCTGCAGCAAAAATAATAATAATTCTGGAATGAGTTTTCAAAGTAAGTGGATGGCAGGAAAGGGTGGGGTAGGGGGGGGGGGACATGAATATGTTGACCAAGGCTGGATGGGGGGAAGGTGAACATGTGAACCTAGGATAAGAGGAAAAAAGTTGAGAATCACTGGCCTCAGGGGTGTGGAATTATTATTATTATTCTTTCTAACTCTAAGGAAGAAGGCATCAACGGCTAGAAGCCCACAAGATTGTTCCTTAAAAGAGAGAAAGAGTGAGAGTCAAATTCAAGATTCATTCATTTCGGGATGCCTAGACACACTGTGTTTAACCCCTTCATGCATGATGACTCAAAATCATTCAAAACAGTTTTAGTCTGAAGAGGAACCGATGACGCACTAGTCAGTGTTGGTCTGAAGGGATGCTGATTAGGCACTTCTGGACTAAAATATTCACCAACAATTATGTTTAAGTATAAAATGCATCAATATTTGGTGTGTCATGGAGGAGGGTGTCTATTTCCAGGCCAACACTCTCAAATAATCAGCATTCTCTTGGTTTTCGGTTCAGGAGAGGGACGGGGAGCGCTCGCAATTTTTGGCAATTTACTCATAAACTATTGGTCCTATGAGAATTCCAACAACACCATGTGAAAGCTCATGAAATTCTGCATCTAGACATGTGCTTAGCTCTTGCATCATGCAGGCCAAATTTTGCACTAGAGTGTAGGGCATTTATTTTCACTGCTGAACAATAGTATTCTCATCTCATTAAATAAATAATAGTATTTAATAAAAAGGAAAAGCTGAGGGAAATTGTGGGAATAATGGTCACTGATAAGTATTTGGGAATTACAATAAATGATAGTAAACACTGTTTCAGGGTACAGAAAGAACAAATGATAGAGAAGGCAATAAGATTAGTAAATGTGACATAGTGGTGGCAAGGAGTTGTTCATGAGTAATAATAGGAAAAACATACTGGAAAAGTGTAGCTCTCCCACCGATTCTGTGTGGTGCTAACGTCATAGATTTTACAAAGCAAGAGACAGAGCGACTGCAAAGGATGGAGAATAGTGTTAGTAGGCAAATAGTGGGAGCACCGAGGTTTACACAGGAGGCAGCTCTAAGAGGGGAGATAGGCATGACAAGCATGAAGGTAAAGCCTAGTACACACCAAGATACAAAGTCGTGCAACACTGTCTCTGGACTGTCTCGCATCTGCCTCAAAAAAATATAAATTTGTCTTGCAACAATCGCTAGATGCTGTCTCTGGGTCACGTACACACCAAGATACTTTATCCAGCAAAAGTCGCGCGATAATGTCACTACACTGTTGCGCGACTGTCTCAGGAAAGTCTAAATCAGTCGCTGGACAGTCGTGCGACAGTCCGGAGACAAGATTTCGGTTGTATCTTGTCTTCCACTAAATATGGGAGGCAAGATACAAGTTGCTCGGTGTGGAGGGATTAGGCAATGGATGACAGAGTTTTTTTTTTTTTTTTTTTTAAAGTTCGCATTTAAAAATGCACGCCTCCTGCTATGAGGCGTCAGTATTACATATTTTAATGTTATTTATGCATAACAGTTGTATATACAATGAATAATTATTTGTATATGGTTCTATCCTAAATAATTACAGAGTATATTTATATACTCTAATTTTGCATAAAAGTTATACATCATCGTTGAAAGATTATGCTGTATGTATACGGGTCTGTCCTAATAATAATTATGGTATATTTACACATTTTACATACATCGTCGAAAAAATTATGGATACGTATATGGTTCAGTCATGACAGTTATTAGCTTTAGTGATTCCACTGTTGGTTTTGGCAATTATTCACACACACAGACACACACACACACACACACACACATATATATATATATATATATATATATATATGTGTGTGTGTGTGTGTGTGTGTGTGTGTGTGTGAATAATTGCCAAATTATATATATATATACTGTTTGTGTATATATATATATATATATATATATATACGTAGGTGCGGGCGTTCACCATTCACTCACTCAATGTAGTGCTGCTCTCGGGTGTCTGCCCTTTCCTCTCCTCCATTCTTCTTTCCTTCCATCCTCTTCTGTGTTTCTTTCCTTCATTCTTTCCTCGTCCTTCTGCCTGCGGGTGACTTTACACTCTCTCTTCTGTCTTTCATTCCTTCATTCTCTCCTCTTCCTTCTGCCTGTGGGTGACTCTACACTGAGTGACAAGACAAATGGTTTCCTGTACACCAGGAAACCATTTACAACGCTGGACGGTAACCATATAACCAAATTTTGACGCCTGGTGGTTTAGTGAGTAATTACGCGCTCCAATCAGATTGAGCTGGTGAGGGTTTATATCCAAGGAATGGTTGGGGTTTATTGCTCATGTAATGCCACTCAGGGATGAGTGAGGCTGGTCACTCTCATCTTAAATATCAGGACCAACTTGCCTTGTCCCGAGCTCCTACGCTCCTCATGGGGCAATGTAGGACTGGGTGATGAATGAATGAAATGAAATATACATACCAGTATATACAGTACACACACACACACACACACACACATATATATATATATATATATATATATATATATATATATATATATACAGGTTATCCCTTAATTCACGCGAACTTTTTTCAAGCGATTTCGGTTATCCACGTATTTTTCATACAATTAAAACAAAATTATAATATTCAAATAAGTAATTTCAATATATAAGAGAAATAAATAAAATATAAAAATGCCTACCTGCTGCCTGTGTGCACACATATATGTATGTGTGTGTGGGAGCCTGGGAGATCGGTCTACCACGCACCACATAGTCAGTTTGAATTCAACGGTCGAACCATGCATGACTTGCAAATCGTTATATGTGGCTTATTTTTCTGCCTTCCAGAAATTGCTTGCCTCGTCTGTCAACATGGGGCATAAGCGTAGTGCTAGTGATGCATGTGGTAACACACCAAAACTGACTTGTAAAGTGATGTTGATGACAGAGAAAGTTAAAGTGTTGGACAAACTTCAGGGAGGAATGTTGGCGACAATTCTCCGTCAGGACGATTCCCCGTCATTTATTTACATACTAGTTTATTTAGCAAGTACAGTACGATAGTTTTTTACTTATATGAGTTATAAAATCCCCCTGAAAGTATTAATTAATCAATAATAAGTATATTAATAGAATGACAGGGAATTGTCCATGTTTTGACGGTGAATTGACTTGATGGTGAATTGTCTCAGAACCGTATGTTTGGGGTGAGTCAACTGTTCATACAATAAAGAAAGAGAACGTAGCATATGGAAGACAGTGAGGGCTGGTGCACCAGACTGCTAAAGTGTCTCCACCTACGCCTGTGAATTGTCTTGTAACCGCATGTTTGGGGTGAATGAGTCAACTGTTCATACAATAAAGAAGGCAGAATGTAGCATACGGGAGGCAGTGAGGGCTAGTGCACCAGACTGCTGAAGTGTCTCCACCTACGCCTGTGCTTGTCAGGTTTCAGTTTTAAATTTGTTACATTTTTGTTGTTTTTAATACTTAATGCTAGTTTATAAGGTGTATGTAGTGCATAAACATTATTATTCAGATGTAATATATGTATAGACATGCATAATTATGTGCACACAAGGGCAGAACATATACGCGAATTTACCACATACGCGAAGGGTCTGGGAACCTAAACCTCACGTGAATTAAGGGCTTACCTGTATATATATATATATATGTTCGTCCATAAATGTACATCTTCACATGTACATTTTGCCTGTGACTGGAATATCACTTCTTGAGTTTAATATGACAAATGTTTGTTGTAAACTGATACTTCAAAATTCACGAGGTGGATGGTTCAATCACGGATGCGCTACAAAGTCGCTGGACTGTCTCTCGATTGTCTAGCAACAGTCCAGAGAGAAAGTAGCAGAAATGTCTAGCGACCGTCTCACAACAGTCTCTAGACAATCCAGAGACAAAGTTGCCTTGTCTCCAGTGTGCGTCTGGACTGTCGCCCGTCTGTATCTGGATTGTCTCGCAACAGTCGCGATACATAGCCGCTTGATTGTCTCCAGACTTTGTATCTCGGTGTGTACAAGGCTTAAGAATAATGTAAGGACAACTGAAGTATCTGCAGTATATTTTGTGAGGGGAAGGGAATGAATTACTTGAAAGAAGAGTAGAAGAGATGAGAGAGAGAAAAAGATGAATAGGTGGATAGGGAGTTTAATAGAGAATAGGAGATTGATTGGGATAAAAAGAGGGAAAGTGACAAATGAGGAAATAAGGAAGTGAAAGAGTGGAATACGAATGAGTGGAGAAAAGAAGTGGAAGAAAAATCAAGTTTGAAGTTGTATAAACCATGGCGAAAACAACTGGGAGGACAGGAGCAAGTGTATGACAACAGGGAGGCCTCCATGATCCTGTTTATGTGTAGAATAATTTGAACTTGGGGAAGAGAAAGAGATTTTGTAATCAATCAATGGAGTGCTTGATGTGTGGATGTGCCATGGAAGACTTGAACCACTTTGAACTACACTGCCCAGCATACAGCGAGGAACGAAAAAGAAGCACAGTACTTCAGTGGCCATACCAAGAGGATGAAGACTCAACAGTATGAAATCTGCTCTGCAACAGAAGTACAATAGAAGTAAATCAGTATCATATAAATTTTGGCAGATGAGAACCAAGAAACCGAAAGAACTAGACAAGTTTAAACAAGACCCAGACTGTAAGAAGATACATCAGGGGGTGCTGTTGTAAAGGCATTACCCCCAACATTCAACTGAACTGAACTGAACTGAACTCATTTCGGTACTTTCACAGTACTTTTACTCATCAATTTTGAGTGTTTTTATTAGCTTGTCGTATAGTATAAACATCAAGGAAGATGAAGGTATACAATTTATATCATTATAACCAATTTCTGGGGGAAATAAAATTCATGGGAATGTTTTCCTTTGTGTGGGAGTCCAGCCTGGCCTTGTGGCGTTTTCTCTGATCATGTCACAAACACTTACAGAAAACTTACAATGCGCAAGGGAGTTAATCCCTTGATGGTGGCAATATTTTGGTGCACCCGCCCTTTCACTATGGCAGTATGTCCCACAATAGCCTTTTTTCAAACTTTCATATCTGGGAAAGAATAGCAGTAAGGGAAACAAATTAAAGACCATATTACTCGCCAACTCTTCTTGCAAATGAAAGCATCCCCAGCTCTGCAGGTGATCATGTTAACCCGCGGCGTCCCGGGGACGTACTTCCACGTCCTCACGTTTTGTCACAGCTAATTCCGGGGACGTACTTCAACGTCCTGCAATTGCAAGGTTCATAATTTCCACAATTTTCAATTTTCGCGAGTCATTTTTGGTACGTATACACGTGACACCTTCCTCAACAAGATGCCAGGCAGAGACAATGCCTTAACCAGCATGACCTCCTCCCCCCCCCCCTGCATGCCATTGTCTCAGCAATTCACCTGTTATCAGTGACCTGGCCAGTATAGCCATGTCATGCCACGGTACGAAATTCAGGGCCAGAGTGATTCCCCAATCAATGACAATGTGGAGGACAAACTTTACATAGCATTAGAGGAAGAAACAGTTAGAAATGATGATCAGGTAATGTGGCAAAAAAAGGTCAGGTATTAGTGAGTGAAACAATGCTTATAATGCCTATATTACTGCTTGAAAACCAATATACTCTTGTACTACATATAAATTCGTAACAGTAAATAAATAAATACCGTTTATGAGTGGTGTGAAATAGTTATCCTCCCATAGAACTAGTTTTCTTTGCTGCCAGCCTGATAGAAAACCCAGTAAGGTAAGGAGGCTCTCCTACCTGTAATGAGTATTTTAAACCTCAGGTGAGCGATTTCTCTATGAATTTTCGATGTTTCTCACCAAAAGCGAAAGTTTTAGCAAAAAAAAAAAAGGGTCGAAAAATGGTCGGGATTGGGGGGTACCAGTGGTCAAAAAGTGGTCGGGACGGGGCGGGTTAATGAGTAAGGACATGAAGCTGATGAGGAACTTTTGGCGCTCGAAGCAGGAGGTATTCGTGCGTGTGTGCACGGCCATAACTTTGGCTACGATCTCATGTGATAACTTCTCCACTACTAGATAAACTAGACAGTGGTGTCCATGGCATGCCCTATGGCATAACACTGAGCCCTTTCCTAGTACTGCTGGGCAGAGGCTTGGCAGGGGTAGATGAGGCAAGGGGTTCCCATGAGGCAGGAACGGAATCAGACGTGGTTTCAGAAAACATCGTTCAACATCTCGCTAAGTCACAGGACAGACTGAAGAACAATTGTGTGCACTGTCGAGAGTCTCTCCCTTCCCTTTGGTGGCAAGATCAAAGGGTGGCCAGATCAAACTGTGGCAGGAATACACCTGCAGTTCCACCCATTTTGCACTGGTGCGTACCGATACCTGGCGCATAGGGGTTAAAAGACTAGAGGTAATAAGCAGTAGGAAATACAGAGGAAGACAGTTCCAAAGTTGACCTGTTGCATACATGAAGGACTTGGACATTAAAGAGTTGGATAGAAAAGGGATGAGTGTTTGCTGCTATGTAGGTGCTATGCACCTGCCCTAGTGGTGGAGGGATGCAAGGAGAGAGTTCAGAGAAGCAATGACCACTGAAGTAGCAACAGAACAGAGATAATCATGCAATAGTGTGGCAAAAAGACAGAGGTTGAAGGGAGCTGGCAAGAGAGGAGTTAATGAGAAGAAAAGCCTTTGTCTCCACCTTGCTGAGAAGAGCTGTGTGTTGAGAGCCTTAACAAATAGAATCATACTCTACAAAGAAGCACTAAACAGTACACCCATCACAAACATCAACACCGCTGTGAACACTTTCAATACAATCATACAAAACTCAGACAAAAGACACATCCCTAGAGGCAACAGAAAGAAACACAACCCCAACTTCACACCAGAAATTCAAAGCCTCATCAGACAACGGGACACTGCGACACTCCCCAACACCCCATACACAAGACACCATACAACAAATACAAGAACTCAACACTCAGATAAACAATAAAATAAAACAGCAAACACTAAACTGGAAAAATTACCTCCCAACACTTGACCACAAAACAAACATCAGTAAACTCTACAAAACACTAAACAGCATCACACTTTCCAACAGCAACACCACACAATCACACGCTTCCATCACAACAACAGACACCATACCCTCAAACAAACAACAAGCAAACACTCTCATCAATCACTTTTCACAAGTCAGCCATCTAAACCCCCATCCCAAAGACCGACGTATCATCCGACGTAAGAGACAGTTCCCCACAGACCAAGACTACGCACTTTTCACTTACCACCAGACGAAGCACATCATTAACAACCTCAAGCACTCATTTGCCTGTGGACCAGACAACATAAGCAACATTCACCTTAAACACCTAGGACCACAAGGCAAACAAGCACTCACCAACACATCAAACCACAGCTACTCACACAACATAATACCCAACATCTGGAAGCATGGCAATATCATCACTATCCCTAAACCCAACAAAGACCCCACGTTACCCTCCTCACATCGCCCCATCACACTCCTCTGCACCCCTTCTAAAGTCACTGAACGACTGGTACTACAACTAGTCACACCTCACATTCCCGTAGCCCAGCTACAACATGGCTTTAGGCCACTACACTCCACAAACACCCTTCTTACAGACCTTACACAGAGAGTTTTTGATGGCATGAATTCAGCTAGGCCACCACACAGAACGCTCCTAGTCACACTAGACTTTAACAAAGCTTTTGATGCCATCCCCCGCCACAACCTCACAAACAAAATACTCAACATAAACATGCACAATAACACAAAAAGATGGCTGGCAAACTACTTAGCAGGCAGATGTGTACATGTAACATTTGTCAGTCAGTCTTCTAACATCAAAAACTTCACAAACGGCATCCCCCAAGGATCTGTTTTGTCCCCTACACTCTTTAACCTATACATGCACGACGTACCCACAACCCACACAACACAGATACACATAGCTTCCTATACAGATGACATAACACTTACACGTATGCACCAAAATGCAAACACAGCTACACACATCATTCAACCTTACCTCAACACACTACACGAATGGATCACCACAAACAGGCTCAAAATAGCCCCAGCCAAATCTACAGTGACTCTTCTCACAAACTGGACAGCAGAACACAATCACATGCCACACCTCACCATAAACAACACCCCCCCTACCACACACACACACAAACACACACACAAAATCCTTGGTGTAACATACAATACATCAATGTCACTTAACCCCTACACTGTGGGCTTGTTTACCAATGACTTGCGTGTCCCGCGGGGTTATTTGGGCTCCGACAGACTCTCAAAAAATATTTGCCAAAAATCAGTTATTAGTCCTAGAATAATAAAATTAAATATGCTTATGGCACATACCTTCAGCTTTCTCCTGGAATGATTGTTGAGCCTTCGTCGGTTACCGTAGGACTTGTGGAGACCTCTGAAGTAGGGTAACGAAGTCTCCACTTTACACTTCCCGACAACCCGTAATATGATTACCACAGCCAGATACAAACACTATAAACACTATTCTACAATTTTCAAGTAGTTTGGGATCCATACTAAAAAAAAAAAACACTGTGAAAGCAATGGAAATTACGAGCGCATCTGATCGTCGCACTTGCGCTAGTTCGCTCTAGGCACTCTGTCATTTATTTGTCATTTATTATTCATAAAACCCCTCACACTTTATATTTCTATTACTATATCACACTTATATATATCTGGAGTCTTTCTCCATAAGTTTCCTTCAGTCGTATTAGTTTATTGTCACTGAAGTCATTCAATTTTTCATTCAGTAAAATACGTAGAGACCCACGGATTCACTTTCACTGTTATAACATAAATTATTTGTACTCATATTCTTATATTACTAATTACTTACATTACTATTTACATTTTCTATTCTATTTTCAATATTTACCCTGCTATTTTACTTACACTATGTTATTCACTGTCACTTTCAGTAGGATAAAACTATAATTCACTGTTCAATCATATGAACTGAACATCCATTGCTTTCACCTGCTATTTACACATTATTTACACATTATTTCCAAATAATTCTGCTTCCACACTTGCATTGTTAGAACTACTTCTGGCTGTGGTAATCGAAGAAGCAGGTAACACAGAGGGGAACCTGGCACTCAGCACACTGCCAAAAGGTGCGTTTATGCTCAGGTGTGCGGCGTGTGGTATGCGCACATACCTGACACCTGCGAATCGCAGCCTTCCTTTTCCCTGTGGCAGGCATTAGCTCAAGTCTGTGCCGATCCATATACGCCCTCTGCTCAAGTCGGTCGGGAAGTGTTACTGGATGGCGCCTTGGGAGTTGCTGCTTGCACCCTACCATATCTTTCCAGCAGCTGCTGGACACAAGTCCTTGCAAACAACCTCAGGGAGAAGGACTTGGGTGGCTTGACCTTCATCTTGTACAGGATGAAGGCGTTCAGCATCGTCATATCTATGAGATGCAGAAAAACTTTCCTGTACCACCTAGTATTCTTCCTGAGGCAGTCGATCTCACCAATCATCATGTCGGACTTGTCCACCAGCCGCATGTTGATATTATAGTCCAACACAGCATCAGGTTTCATCACAGGTTCACCTGTCCTACGGTCGACCTTCCCACTGTCTCTCATCTCCCCCTTATGTACGGTGGTGAGCATGTGCACGACCCTCTTGTCATGCCACTGTATTGCCAGCATCTTCTCACACTTGCGTAGGTGCACGTCTCCTCGCTGCGAGGTTCCCGCCTCTGGGAATTTGGGGAAGTTGGCACAATTACTTTTCACAGTGCCGCAGGAGCCAATGCCTTGCTCAGAAAGGTATTTGGCAAGTTTCGGTGCTGTATAGTAGCTGTCTGTATACAGCACGTGATTCCCACTAAAATACTTTTCTAGGAGCACTTTCACTACACAGCCTGAGAAGCCAAGGGGGGGTGTTTTATCGAGATCGACAGTGCTGGCTGTAGCACCAGTCGAGCAGGGCAGTACTCCCGAGGTGGATGGAAAGCTGATGACAGGGAGTGCTGGAGCTCCCGTTTCATCAGCCCTCAGGACTAGTTCCTGACCATCCCCCTTTGCTGAACTTTTTCAGTGTCTCAGTTACACAGAGAGTAGGCCAGCATGCTCTCCAGTACAAATTTCTCTAACTATCTACACCAAACTGAAATGCGTGGTTTTGACCGCATCGATTCTCCGGAATATTCCGGAGAATACCGCAGTCTCCCCGACATCAAGGCGGACCAGGAGCAGTGGAGTCTGCCCTCAAGAATGCCGACACCCCCACTCGGACCCCCCGGGGTAGCCGCCGCCAGCCACCACCACTCCGGGCAACAGCGGCGTACGTCAGCCCGGGCCATGCGCCCTGGTGACACTCAACCACCACGCCGCCGCCACCGTAGGCAAAAGACACTACCTTCGTGTGGCGGAATCACCGAGTTAGCTAGGGGTGGAGTCAGAAACTGTACTCCAGACAGCGCCCCCTAAGGTAGAGACGATCTATGGTCGCTCTAATAGTGACAAGGTAGAGACGATCTATGGTCGCTCTAATAGTGACAAGGTAGAGACGATCAATGGTCGCTCCCTTCAAAACCAGGTAGAGACGATCAATGGTCGCTCCCATAAAAAAAAGATAGAGACGATCTATGGTCGCTCACATAAAAATCAGGAAGAGACGATCAATGGTCGCTCCCTGAAAGCTCCGGTAGAGACGATCAACGGTCGCTCCCTCAGCACACTGGTAGGGACGATCAATGGTCGCTCCCATAAAAAAAAGATAAAGACGATCTATGGTCGCTCACATAAAAATCAGGAAGAGACGATCAATGGTCGCTCCCTGAAAGCTCCGGTAGAGACGATCAATGGTCGCTCCCTGAAAGCTCCGGTAGAGACGATCAACGGTCGCTCCCTCAGCACACTGGTAGAGACGATCAACGGTCGCTCCCTCAGCACACTGGTAGAGACGATCAATGGTCACTCCCATAAAAAAAAGATAGAGACGATCTATGGTTGCTCACATAAAAATCAGGAAGAGACGATCAATGGTCGCTCCCTGAAAGCTCCGGTAGAGACGATCAACGGTCGCTCCCTCAGCACACTGGTAGAGATGATCAATGGTCGCTCCCATAAAAAAAAGATAGAGACGATCTATGGTCGCTCCCTTCAAAACCAGGTAGAGACGATCAATGGTCGCTCCCATAAAAAAAAGATAGAGACGATCTATGGTCGCTCACATAAAAATCAGGAAGAGACGATCAATGGTCGCTCCCTGAAAGCTCAGGTAGAGACGATCAACAGTCGCTCCCTCAGCACCCCGGTGGAGACGATCGATGGTCGCTCCCATAAAAAAAAGATAGAGACGATCTGTGGTCGCTCACATAAAAATCAGGAAGAGACGATCAATGGTCGCTCCCTGAAAGCTCAGGTAGAGACGATCCACGGTCGCTCCCTCAGCACCCCGGTGGAGACGATCGATGGTCGCTCCCAGGGTATAGTGAGGAGGAAAGACCTCCCTGTCTCCCCCGGCCTCTGTTCCCTGCGCGAGGCCCTTGAGAAGACCCACCTGTCGGGCCCCCGTGACAGCCGCTGCCGCAGTCCTTCCCTGCCGGCACCCCTGCCCATAGGAGACCGCAGTCCGTCGCCTCTTCCGGCCCGCCCCAGGACACCCGGGCGAGACCTCACCACGCCCCTGCGACGCCGGGACCTGACCCAGAGGTTCCTAGCCCTCTTCGGCCCCAGTCCGGAGCCCAGTCCGGAAACCCCCGGACGTGAGAGGACGCCCTAGTGAGTCGCCCCGTGCCCTCCCGGCTCGCCCTACCCTGACGACGCCCTCAGTCCGACCGGATCATCACTGAGGTAACCGTGTTTCTCTCCACGAGAGAGACGAGTGATCCTGTAATTGTGAAGTAGGTTAAGTGTGACTCCTTTTCTCTTAGAATAAGACTAGTGCAGTGATTTCATGTAATTTCCATTGGGGTAACCCAGGACATAATGCTACATTAACGGGCGAGAATATGGGTAGAGACCTCAAGTGAAGATACGTGCGAGTGCCATCCCGAGTTTGCTAACGACTTCTCTCTAGAGCCCAAAGAAAGAATAACACATTATTGGAGTGCTATTGGCTAAGCTCTGAGTAATATAGTGGAATAGAATTTACGAGGGTTCCGACTTTGTTACGCGTTGGGAAGTGCAAGTCTATATGACCTACTGGGGAGATGTGTAATATATAAGTTGTGCCGACAGAAATCTAGTGTCACCAAAACAACGAGGACAGCGAGTAATAACTATATTCCCCTGTTCCGTACGCTATCCCTAAAAACTCTCTCCACTCCTCACCCCCGCTCTTAAAGTCCAAGTAAGAACCAGAGTTAATTGTCAAAGAATTCTTGCCAACAGAAAACACCTAAACTCCCTTGTTAATATCGGGCCTCATTAAATATTACCATAACTTCCCCCTCGCCGTTCTAAGTCACTCTCCGTGTCTCCCTACCTCTCCCCCCTTCCTGGTAGATCACAAAACCCCCCCCCTCTCCCCTCACGCGCTCCGCGCGCATAGGTATTTACTGTACTCTTAGTACTAAGATTTGTTGTATTGTCATTAATATCTAGGAAGCTAGTATCCTGCGAGATACACAATATTTTAGATAAGGTTTTGTATTGCTCTATATTGTGATGTAATGTCTACTGAAATGTCTTGTGTCTAACTGAAATAATACACGTGTATGGTGTTGCCGAAAGTTTTTATGTCCTGCCTCTCTTCATTGCACTAGCTCCGGTCTCGAAAGAGGACCCCGCTCAGTGTTGAGTTGATTTGGGACGAGAAGTCGAGCCAAATTCTACTCAGCATTACACAAACTACATGCACAGTACACACTACACTTCCTATTCTAAATTCAACAAAAATGGCGTCTTTTAATCAAGCCTCGGAGTCCCCAGGGGGGGGGGACCATAAATGCCCCCACCGTCCGCCCCTCTCCCGGTGACGACTCGAGGTGTCTGGAACCACTGTCTGACTCTCTTCTTCTTCATTTCTGCAACATTCGTGGCCTTTCCTCTAACTTTCGCTCTGTTGAGCACCACCTCTCCTCCTCTAAACCTCACCTTCTTTTTCTAACGGAGACTCAGCTGTCTGAGGCAACTGACAGCAAACCCTTTTCTGTATCCTCCTACTTTCTCTATACTCATTTCAAAGCCAAAGGCGGCTGTTGTGTATACATACGCAACGACTTATCTTGCTCTCGTGTTCCTGAACTTGATTCTTCTGAATTCTCCACACTCTGGCTTCGGCTTTCCTGTCATTCTCTGACTAAATATATCTGTGCTGTTTACTTATCCCCTAATTCTACTGACTATCAAAAATTCTTCGACTATCTTACTTCTACGATGGAACACATTCTGTCCATTTCTCCTTTCTCTGAAATCTCCATTCTTGGAGATTTCAATGTTCACCACCACCTTTGGCTCTCCTCTCCTTTCACGGATCCACCTGGTGAACAAGCCTACATCTTTTCTATCCTTAATGACCTAGAGCAGCTTGTACAGCACCCTACCCGTATCCCTGACCGCCTTGGAGAGAGCTCCAACATACTTGACCTCTTCCTCACAACTAATCCTTCTGCTTACTCTGTTAATCTTTTCTCTCCGTTGGGCTCCTCCGATCACAACCTTATTACCTTAACCTGTCCTATCACTCCGGTACGGCCTGTGGACCCTCCAGGGAAACGTCGTCTGTGGCATTTTGGAGCCGCTGACTGGGAGGCCCTCAGGCAGTACTTCTTTGATTTTCCCTGGAATGATTATTGCTTCCATGGCCGTGAGCCATCTGAGTGTGCCTTGCGCATTACGGAGGTTATTCTCTCGGGCATGGAAGCATACATTCCTTTCTCATATCCTTTGACTAACGCAAGAAAGCCTTGGTTTAATCACGCTTGTTCTAATGCTGTCCGCAACAAGGAGAAGGCCTACAAAAGGTACTGGAGCCAACCCACCCCTGAATCACATCATCTTTACGTTTCTGCCCAGAATCGTGCTAAGTCTGTTCTTCGCTCTACTAAAAATAATTTCATCCATACTAAATGCTCTCAACTCTCCAACTCGAATTCTTCCCGCTCCTTCTGGCACCTTCCCAAAAATCTTTCTAACAACTTTACCTCATCATCCTTCCCTCCTCTTTTCTACTCTGATGGTTCTGTAGCTATTTCTTCTACTGATAAAGCAGATCTCTTCGCACAGACTTTCTCCTCCAATTCCACCTTAGACGATTCCGGTGCTGTTCCTCCATCACTTCCCCCCTCTGACTTACTCATGGCTGACATTAAAATTTCTTCAGTTGATGTATTTTCTGCCATCACTGGCCTCAGTACTAACAAGGCATATGGGCCTGATGGGGTCCCTCCTGTTGTTCTCAAGAACTGTGCTTCTGTGCTTACACCCTGCCTAGGCAAACTCTTTCGCCTTTGTCTGTCAACTTGTACCTTTCCTTCTTGCTGGAAGTTTGCTCTCATTCAGCCAGTCCCAAAGAAGGGTGACCACTCCCAACCCTCCAACTATCGTCCAATTGCTTTAACGTCCTGTATTTCAAAAGTTTTCGAGTCAATTCTTAATAGAAAAATTTTAAGGCATCTTTCCTATCACAACCTTCTTTCCGATCGTCAGTATGGGTTCCGTCAGGGACGCTCCACTGGCGATCTTCTCACCTACCTTTCAGACTCCTGGTCCTCCTCCTTTCGGGACTTTGGCGAAAGCTTTGCCATTGCACTTGACATCTCAAAGGCTTTCGATCGAGTCTGGTATAAATCTTTAATTTCCAAACTGCCCTCCTACGGTTTCTATCCTTCTATCTGTGCCTTCATCGCTAGCTTCCTTTCTGGTCGTTCTATAGCCGCTGTTGTAGACGGCCATCGTTCTTCTCCTAGATCTATCAACAGTGGTGTTCCTCAGGGCTCTGTCCTATCACCAACTCTCTTCCTTTTATTCATCAATGATCTTCTAAGCTGTACATCTAACCCTATCCACTCATACGCTGATGACTCCACCCTTCACCTTTCCGTTCGGTTCCCGCAACACCTATCTCAACAGTTACTTCAACAAACAAGGGATGAGGCTATGGCACACCTAATGTCTGACTTGGCTTGTATCTCTGACTGGGGTAAAAATAATATGGTTGTCTTTAATGCATCTAAGACTCAGTTCTTACACCTATCAACCCGACAAAATCTTCCACAGGTATACCCACTAATGTTTAATAATATTCAGCTTAATCCTGCATCATCCTTGAACATGCTTGGGGTTTCATTTACTCGGGACTTATCTTGGAAAGATCATATTACATCTCTTGTAAAATCTGCTTCCAAGAGATTGGGTGTGCTAAGCCGACTCCGCTCTTTCTTTACCCCTGCACAATTGTTGACTCTATACAGGGGTTTTATCCGCCCCTGTGTGGAGTACAACTCTCATGTGTGGGGAGGCTCCCCACATACAGCTCTTCTCAATAGGGTGGAGTCAAAGGCTTTTCGTCTCATTAACTCTCCTCCTCTTACTGACTCCCTTCAACCTCTGTCTCTTCACCGCACTGTTGCATCTTTATCTCTTTTCTATCGCTACTTTAATGGTCACTGCTCCTCTGAACTGTCTGCTTGCATTCCTCCACCTCTACGACGGGCGCGTAGCACCCGTCTGGCAGCAAACTCTCATCCCTTTTCTGTCCAACTCTCTAATGCAAGAGTTAACCGTTACTCCCAGTCTTTCATTTATGCAACAGGTCAGCTCTGGAACTGTCTCCCTCTGTATTTCCTGCTGCCTATGATCTCCAGTCTTTCAAACGCAGTGTGTCCAGGCATCTCAAAATGATCGGATCTTGAATTTGGCTCTCTATTGTATTTTGTTCTTCTCTTGGAGGGAACTGTTACTGCAGGCTCATGGCCTTTGGTTCCTTCTTCCTCGCATAAAAAAAAAAAAAAAAAAAAATATGATGAAGTCAAGGATGTACCCCGTCTTACAGTCGCACAGTACAAAGAACTTAATTCCAAAGCGATGGCGTTTGCTTGGAATGTACTGAACAAACCGAAGACGTCCTCTGAACAAAACCAAGGATTCATCAATGACAACCTTCTGAAAGGGGTGGAAGAATGACATGAACTTATCCTTCATTCTGCTCAGAATCTCCCGGATCTTCCAGAGTGGGTCGGTTTGGGAAGGTACATCGTTGTCGGCAAAGTGCAGGTTTCCCATGATGTTCCGGAAGCGATCTCTGGCCATGTACTTATTGAAGGTGGGTGAGGGTAGTAAGGGGTCCATGGACCAGTATTCTTCCAACTCATGCTTCTTGGAGTGTGGCATGAGAAGCATGAGGGCAAAGAACACATACAGCTCCTGCACTCCCAGCATGGACCACTGTTGCATCTTGGCTGCACCTGTACCACTTGCAGCACGTTGTGATTCATACCTGTTGGTCTCATCACATATGTGCTGCATGACTTCGTCATCTAGGAAGGCCAAAAGGTAGTCGACACACTCAGCATTTTCGTCCATAGTGAAGGCAGGCTGAACACCTGAGGAGCTCTCATCAAAAACAAGATTTTCGGGGACAAAATCTGACCCTTCCGTCCACGCAAAGGCGTCCATGATTCCCTGTCGTGGCGGTGTAGGGCGGGTGGTGGTGGTGGAGGTTGGCTGTGAGGGAGGTTTATCTCTGTCACGGTCACTCTCACTGACCCTAGGTTGCCGTACAGCACTAGCAGCCCTTACCCTACTAGCTACACTACTTTTCACTCTCCTCGATTTACCTCTACCGCTACGGCCTGCCTTCACTGTTGATGCTGGTGGTGACTCTGACGACGAAGACTCCGGAGATAACTCAGCCGACGATGATGAAGAGATGAGTAAAGCGGGGCTTGGGGAACGGGGAGGTGAATGCACTCGTGACTCATGGCGGGCTGGGTCACGTGGGGGCATTGTTCTGGGGCTAACACGCCGCCTTTTCACTCCCTTCCCAAATTCTTGTCCTTGCTGCACTAAAGGTTCCTTTCCCTTGGAGCTAGACACTGATTCACTTACTGTAGCACTCGTTGTTGCTGTTTCTGGCGCGATAACCTCACCCGGCTCATCACACGATTCACCCAAATCGTCATAGTCACTGTCCATCATTATGATGGACAATTCTGCCAGTTCACGTGCCACTGCAGAGTCACTAAGGCCTTTCCTGCTTGCCTCACCACTTTTCTTAGGAGTAGAGGTCATGGGGCCCTTTGCAATGGGCGCAGAAGCGGCAGGAATGGCGGGGCGCGAGTGGGACATGGTTTCTCTACAGCGGAGGACAAGGAACTAAATGCCGCGGCTTATCTGAGAAGGGATGGGTTGACAATGACACTGAGGCTGACTGCTGTTAACTTACAGGCTAATTTTTTATAGGTAGAAAATCTCGGCAATAAATAAAGAAATAGGTAGTTCCAGGTGAATGTAAATGTCAGTTAGGATTCTCCCTTCCTTTCTGATATATATTTTTATTACAGACATCGATTACAAGGCATAAATCAAAGGGGAAATTACCGTGGTAATGTAGCGAATGAATGCACGTGAGGTTTTGTCAGGTGATAATTAGCCAATTTCTGGTGTATAACACTATCACTTACCTGTTTTTTTTTTTTGGTATATATTATTTGGTATAAGTATAGGGCATAGGGCTTATTTCAATGGATGAAATCTGTGGAAAAATCAGGGGGAAATTTCCGTAGCGCAGCGCGGCATGGGAGGTGAGAGGAGAGGGTAATGGAGGGCAGGTAGGGAGGGGAGTCACGAAGGGGGTAAAATCGCTAAAATGTCAACAATGGATGGGAGTACAGATGAGATTTGGAGTGCTGACTAGTGTTGGACATTGGCAGTACTGATAGATGATACAAGCCACCACTTGAGAGCCTGGGATAATTCAAAATAACACAGAATCACAAAAGTGACGCCCCGCGGTATGATCCATTGTGGCCGAGCGTCACGAAAGTGACGCCCCGCGGTTAAGGGGTTAAACAACACATCACAAACATTAAAAATAAAATAACACCAGGAGTCAATGCTTTGAGGTCACTTGCCCATTTAACATTCGGACACAACAAAGAAACCACCACCACAGTATACAAACAATACACACGTTCAGTGATGAATTATGCAAGCTCTGCCTGGGCTTCTAACCTCACCAAAACACACTACAACACTCTACAGACCATACAGAACAAGGCCCTCAAAATAATCACAGGCTGCACAGCTACTACACCCACAGACCACCTACATCAAGAAACCAAAGTCCTCAAAGTCAAGGATCACCTAGACATGAGAGGCATCCAATTTCTTGCTGCAGCCTCCACAAACCCAAAACATCCACTACAGTACATTGCAGCACATCCACCCTCACCAAGGAACATCAAAACAACACCCAGCACACGATACCATACACAAATACTGTCATCTCTTCCCCCCTTGCCCACCTCAGACCAGCTTCCAGAAGCACATCCACACTCAGATCACTCGCCGCTCCATTAAGTCACTTAAAGCCAACACACAGCTGCATGCATGACCTCCTGATCTCCACCCTTCTGAACCCTATCTTCCTGGTGAGGACAGGGTCCACCTGGCCAGGATGAGATGTGGGCACCATCCAGCCCTCTTAAGCTACCAGAAGAGGCTGGATGACTCCGTTACTGATGCCTGTCCAGGATGCAACACAGCACCCCATAGTATTAAGCACATTATGGAAGATTGCACTGCACACAATCACCTATGCCAACAATACAACATACACTCTTTGAGAGCTCCGTGGGAAAGCCCTGTCTCGGCCGTGGCATTCCTAAGGGACTCGGGGCTGTTCGGCCAGACTGACTAGGGAACTACTACTACTACTACAAAGAAGCAAATTAAATCCCAGTATAAAATCGACAGGTGTGCAAGAGTAAAGAAAGCAATGAGTGGTCTGCATCACCTGGGACTAACTCCTGAAGCAGGGCCTCATCTCTGGTTCCCTCATAGCTATCAGAAACCTAAGACACTGCACCATCACTTTTGGCAGAAACCAGTACAGGTGCACGATGAAGGTGTTCTTTATACAAAAAATATGCGATAACAGCAGGAGTGCAGATTTTCATTTTGCCAAGAATACAAAAGCCGGTTACCATATAAAAATGACATATTACACGTGTAGATCATTAATGGAGCTGAAGTCCATGACTGCATACAGTACTGGAATCTAGTGTTGGAAGCTGTCCTGTGTTGCCATCGTACGGTATGTGTGAATGCAACTCACTCTGGTAACACTGCACACACACCTCCATCACAGTATACAGTACTCTTAAATGAAAAACTACTGGTGGCTACAAATAAAAACATAGTATTAAAACAATATATATATCTGCAAAAACAACATGGAACTTTAAATTGTGATATCATGGGAGGAACTCCTTTGTGGATAAATTCATTCATCCATCCATCGATTCAATTTTAAATCATTAGTGCTTGTCTGCAAAAATATGCGGGACTTACTAATAGTCCTTCCATCACATAATGTTTGCAAATACCATTATCTTTGTTTTCATATCGTTTTTGTGCCCAATGACCAATTCTGACCAAAGACAAAAAAATCATTTTCAAATGTTGTGATTTCTAACAACTTGGTGCAATCACCAAAATTTTTTGTTTTTCTGACACTGCCTGGATTTACACCAACCTAATGCAAATAGAATTTGACAGATTTCTATTGCTGTTCTCATGAAAGAAATGAACAAACAATTTTCACATATTTATGAGTTGCGATTTCTGACAATTCTGCACAGTCGTGTTGCACGTGATCCGACAATTTTGCACTGTCACTTTCTGCACGATTTCCAACTATTTCGCACTGTTGTGTTACATGATTTCCAACAATTTTGTACCGTCGCCTTGTGCATAAAATCTCTCAGTTTTGCACCAAAGCATCTGCGCACGATTTCCAACAATTTCAGTCGTGTTGTACATGATTTCCAATAACTTCACAGTTGCACTGCACAAGATTTCCAACAACTCTGCTATTGCATTGCACACGATTTCCAATAACTTCACAACATCACCTTGCGCACAATTTCCAAAACAGTAATCCCTCAATAATCCAACATAACAGAGCCAAAGGCATGTCAGGATAGTGGATCTGTCTGGATAATGGACTTCTCCCCCTGAACCCCCCAACATACATACCCTAACTTTGAAAGCCATTGTGAAAGGCCACTACAGTACATCGTACAACACTTATTCCTGATGTTTCACATGATCTGGTCAGGCAGACCTATAAACCACAGCCAAGCAATTACCATGGTCAAGCAGACCCATCATCCATAGACAAGCAATCACCACTGCAAGACCATACCCTCCAGTGACATAGAATAAATAAATAAATAAATATAGGTCCTGCCGGGCAAAAATGTTCGCTTGTCCATAATTTCCACCTGGATGCAAGCATTTTGTCCGGATAAAATAGAAAATTTATGAATAGAGGTTTCAAACAGCCAGATCACTGGGTCTGGATAATCATGGGATTACCGTAATTTAGCACCATCATGTTGTGCACGGTTCCCAACTATTTCACACTGTTGCTTTGTGTGCAATCACCAATATTTTGTTTGGTATTTTTCTGACACTTTCCATCAGGGGTGCAGAAGATTTGGGTTACATCATTCAGTCGTGTCATTCAAGGATAACCATTCACTTGCCAAAAACCACCATCAACTGCTTTTTTTTTTTTTTAAGTCACCATCTCAAGGTAAGTAATTTTGGTACATATGCTCACAATCTCAAGGTAAGTAATTTTGGTACATATGCAACACAGATCGTTAACTGTTGAAATATGACTGCAAGAGTTAATCGGAAAGACAAAATACTGTGTACTTATTTTTGCTGGATTGTTAAGGAAGCAACCAAGTCGCCCGGAGCAGCAATTACTGACGGTCTTTCTGACTGGTCCCACTGTTTACCAACCATCGCTCCAACTGGACGCATCAGTGTATTCCTTGTCAAAGCTATGGGAAACTTACAGCCGTATTCCTAAAAATAACCCCTTCCCTACTCTTTCCCTTCCCACAGAAGGAGTTCTGATTTCCATCGGTATTCATGCAACTTCCCTTGGAAGGGAAGTGAAAATGTTCAGGTTGACAGCCCTGCTAAGCTGAAATGACCCACTCTGCTGATGTTTGTTATGGTAGAGTGTTAGAATTATAAACTAATACATCAAAACACGCATGTCTCGTGCTGGATAATGAAAGCACATTTTGAGACGTGGGAGGTCGCCACCACATCCTTACAATTGGTTTGTATTCAGACATAAACACCATTCTGGCCTACACCACAGCGGTGTTCACTTCTTAAGACAATACTTTGCTAATAAATTATATTTGAGAAATGGTATTATCATTAATGTTGTTATGAGTAAGTGTAAGAATCACTTGTTAACATCCGTTTCTTGTACTCGCATGGCAGCGCTCACTTGTTTTTTTCCAGCTAGAAGACATGAGCTGAGTCACTCGTGTGACCTTGATGGGAGATTTTCCTCTCCCGGGCAAATTAACAAGCAAAATTCTTCTTGGGGAAAAAAAAAAAAAAATCCTTGTGTGACCCCGGCCATAATGTATAAGGCTGGTCAGTGTCAGATCATAAGAGACTGGGTGAATATCTGAAGCAGTACATCATCTGCTCTGTTTATGTCTGGCTTAACATTTCAGCCGACATGCATAACACTTTTAAAGATCCAATTAGCACTTAACCCTTTAACCGCGGGCATTGTTTTGCCCCGACTGTCCTCTCCCGCGGGGGTTTCAACCAAAATGTAAACAAACTTTAAACCTTTTTAACTCTGCACAGAATAAATCTAGAGCGAAAAATAAGGTACCATTAGAAAGTACTAACCTTCGGCTTTGCAATGATGTAGGTTTCATGATTTCGTTGACTATCACTGGATGGGCAGTGCCATTAGAAGTGAGCGATCTAAAATCACTATTTTTCGCTCACACACCATTACCTTCGCTCATACACCATTACCAAATGCCAACCTCATTCTGATAATAATACTATAAACATATATGAACACTGCACATACGATAAACACCCACTCTGTGTTCACTGAGGCAGGTAAAAGGCACTGTAATTACCCGCACTTCACTGCCACATCAGCGGTGTTGTAATCACTATTTTTCGCTCACACACCATTACCAAATGCCAACCTCATTCTGATAATAATACTATAAACATATATGAACACTGCACATACGATAAACACCCACTCTGTGTTCACTGAGGCAGGTAATAGGCACTGTAATTGCCTGCACTTCACTTCCACATCAGCAGTGTTGTCACTCACACAGCTGGACAGATACTGATGCGTGTTTGGTCCGGGGTGGGGTGGGGGGCCCAGGGGGTGGGAGGTGGGGCCCCAGGGGGGGAGGGAGGTGGGGGTTGGCTGGAGTGAAAGAACTTAATAGCTACTCTCCCTTGAAACAATTGGCACACGGAAAAAACACGGGGTATTCAAAATATTCACAAACATTCGAGAATGACACCCGCGGTTTGGTCCAGTTTTTGCAATGTCATTCTGGAATGACACCTGCGGTTAAAGGGTTAAAAGATCAGTACATCATTGTAAATTGTATTAATAATATTGCACAGCACCTTTCATCGATGTTATAAAAATACTCAAGACGATAAACTACAAAAGAACGCACAAAAATTGCAAAGGGATTTTTGAAGACGGGTCAAATGATTCTGTCAAGTTCCAATAATTTCGCTGCTCAATGGGAAAACTTTTCCCTTCGATCAGCTTGGAAGGAGAAGGATTTTTCAAGACTACCAATTTGAAGAAAGATGTCCGTCCTATGCCTCTAAAAGGAATGGGAAAGTTTAATAATATGACTTAAAAATTTAACCTAACCTAACCAAATCCAACCTAACCTCACTTGCATTTGAGAGAAAGCTTTCAAATTTAAAAATGTATTAAGAACATTAAATATGGATGGCTAATAGCAGGCCGGTGGAATATTTACACATTCTAAATCCTCCTTTACAGTTTAGAGGTAAATTTATAAAAATGTCCAGTAGCTATAGTATTCAAGAAATCTGAGAGACTCATTTCAATAGAAAATATGGAAAGGCCATGCCCGTTTGGTAAAAGAAATAATTTTTTTTTATAAGGAAGAAGGAACCAAAGGCCAGAAGCATTTAATCCCAATCTCCTCAAACATTTAACTCTTTCTCTCCAATGATGTGTTTACTTAAGTATTACTGCACTTTCAGACAAGACCTCCAACTTCTTTTTTTATTACTACCTCAACTCAGCTTGGTAAGAGTCCTAGGTTAGGTTAGTTAATTTTTGGTTTAGTTTAGTTAGCTTTGGTTATGTTGAAGACCGTCGGAAAAATATAATTTCGTCTTACAAAGAGATGTTGTCCGAAACGGCAAATATACTCCTATTTTGCCCCTGAAACTGATTAACAGTAGAATACTAACTTGTCATACTGAAGTGCTATGATTTGCCAGCCAAACTCGTCCTGCCGTCCACCATCCTCCTTCTGGGGGTCAGAGAAGGTACTGTGGGATGAATATATAACCACGTTTACCCATTTCGCGAAAATATCAGTGTTACGAGCATCAAAAATATAACGCCTGATAGGAACTTCAGCTTCCCTGCTTAGCATTGGCCTAACATTTGTATCATCCAGTTCTCAAAACATCAGACAAAAAAATACATATTAAAAAAACATCAATATAGTCCACATAACTCCTATAATAGGTATAAGTACTCACACCAGTTTTAAATATAGCAAAACGGGGGAAGGAGTCAATAAATTCGACGAGGTTCATTACACCGCAAACATTGCGCAGCGGACGGGAGGAGAATACATGAGTATGATGTCGATAATATCTTCTATCATTTGATTATAGCCTAATAATAAAGGTGTGCTGTTATATTTATTCTGGAAATTTCTGTCGACTTTTCAGCTAATTCTTTATGTGCTATATTAATGATATATTGTATGGGTATATTCACTGCCGACCACTGACTTCTATAACATGGAGGGGCTGTTTCAGCATCGAGCATGTAACTTTTACGGTCGCCATATCGAAACACCCATCCTCGTCTCCTCTTGCTTTCTTCGTCTCAGTGCTGCTTCTGTGCGTACATATGTGTATCATAATACAAAAATATATGTAGATTATGATTTTTTCGGCCTAGCTCTACGAATTATATGGGATACATTTAGCCAAGAGTATGAATAAAAGTGTCATAAATTGCTGCAATGCTGAACATACCTTTATTCTTTTTCCTTTTTCTTTATGACTTCCTTAACTTAATGTCTGTTTAATTATGATACTCAAGATAAAACTGAGGCCGATGGAAAGAGTACATTTTGTGTATGGAAATAATGCATATTTTGCCACCATAAAGTATATAAGGACATTATTTAAAGTAAAAGTATTATCTATCTATCTGTCTAACCATATCTGTCTATATGTATTCATCTACAGTATCTATATAGCTCTATCTATATGTACGTATTGTACATACAGTAGATATATCTATGACATCGAAGCACTGAGTTCTATATTACAGTTCTCTCTCTCTCTCTCTCTCTCTCTCTCTCTCTCTCTCTCTCTCTCTCTCGTCTATGAACACCTGTTTTTGGCACTTTGGATTTTTTTTTTTATATGCCATGCAAATACCCTGTGTGTTGCACGTATGTAAACAAGTGTAATATTTTTCAGTAATCTTGTAGAATTAGCAACAAGATATATTTCTTAGTTCTTACCTTTGATATGTAATGCCACTCTCTTCGATGAATTCCTGTGCCCATTTTTGCATTCGTAAGCTGCACAGTGGACCGTGGCACTATATTTTCCCTACTCAGGTGTCCTCCTCTTTCCTCTCTAAATACCTAAACTATCTCACTCTACCCCTCCTTATCACAACACCAATACATTCCAGTTCCATCCTTCCTCTCAACTCTTCATTCACACCTCACACTCTCCACACCCAGTTGTCTTCCTCCATCCTCTCCATATGCTCAAACAATCTCAATTTACTCCTCCTCATCACAACACCAGTACACTCCAATCCCGTCCTTCCTCTCAGTCCATCATTTAACCCTCTCACCTACCACACCCAGTTTTCCTCTATCCTGTCCACATGCCCAAACCATCTCAATCTACCACTCCTTATCGCAACACCAATACATTCTAGTCCCCTCCTTCTTCTCAACTCTTCAATCGTAAACCTACCCCTGCCCCCACCAAGTCTTGCATTCTTAGCAGTAAAGTTAGGATTAATACTGCGATCTCTCCATGCTGAATACTGAGAATGACACTGGTATATGGTGTGGTCATAAAGGCCTAAATTCTCATTGGCTTAGGAAGCTCCCTAAAACCCTTTCCTAAGCGATTTATTTGAATTATTACTCTTTTCCGTCCTTTTCTGTGTTACTTAAATCATTCTGATATCACCATACTCAAAGGAAGCTCCCTAATACCTTTTCCTAAGCGATTTATTTTGCTTATTATACCTTGTTGTCCCCTTCTGTGTAATCTAAATCATTGTAATATCACCATACTCTAAGGAAGCTCCCTAACACCTCCTTCTAAGCTATTTATTTTGCTTATCACGCCTTGCCATCCTCTTCTGTATTACTTAAATCAGTCTAATATAACCATATTCTGCCTGTACAAGACGATATTATCCAGCCATACCTGAAAATAAATCAGTAGGGAAGAGGTGCTACGGAGCTCCTTTAACCAATGAGAATAGCCTACAAGTCTAACGGGTGCTGTGATAAGGATTCTGGGCCATAGTAATGTGCCATTCTGGCACTAAGCCACATGGATTTTTTTTTTTTTTTTTTTTTCATGCAAGGAAGAAGGTGGTAGGTGGTGGCGGCCATCATCCACTCACTTGATGTGGTGCTGCCTATTTCTTCGTACACCTTTATTATTCCTTTTCTGTGTCTGCCCTCCTCACTTATTTTTCCTACTTTTCCCTCACTTTTTATCACGCTTCTTTCCTTTTCAGGTGGCTTTACATTGAGTGACACACTAATGGTTTCCTGTAAGTCAGGAAACCATTTATAGTGCTGGGTGGTAACCATATAACCAACCAGTAAGTGCTCCCTACATGTCAACGAGTGGGTTGGCAGAGGGTTAACCCCTCCCCAAAACACAACTAACTCAAATACAAACGGCCACCCCTCACGGGATTATGACGTCTGGCTATAGATAGAAAGGTACTTTGTCACTGGGGAGGAATGAGAAATATAGAAGGCTGGACACAAGGTTGGCTAGTTGAGGACTGCTGGTGGACTTTTACTCACAGTTGTACACCTTACTGAAAGTTGTTTTGTTTTGAAGTAGTACATTAAGTCTTGGTACTTCGTCATCATCATCATCATCGTCACTGTCGTTGATTAGCATATAAAATGAGTACCTGAGTGAAGTAAGTATACCATAGTGGTGGAATGATCTTCCACATGGTCAATGGCCTAAGTTATGGAGCTGATCATCACAATTATCATTATTATCCATCATTATCATCATCATCCCAACCTCCTTTTCCGACCTAAGGATGGGGTAAGGAACTTGAATAAAAATTTCCTAAGTAGGGGAGCAACTATTAACATAATCGGTCCACCTCAACTTAGATGTAAAACGTTATGGAAAGGATGCATAGTCACAGTGCTGCTATCCTTGTTTTTTATTCTGCAATTGACCTATAGGGATCAAGCTGCCAAAAGACTAAAATCACCAAGTCCAGGTGGATGAACCAAACATTGTCTAACTCACATTTCAGAAGGGTGGTAGTGGAGGGTGGTAGTATTAATATTAGTAGTAGCAGTAGTAGTAGTAGTAGTAGTAGTGATAGTAATAGTAGTTGTAGCTAGAATCCAATATCAGAGGAGTTGGGGCAGAAAGCATTTGACGGCAGGGTGGCTCAGGAACTTTCTCACCGCGGCCGGAGGGTATTTTCATATTTTCCCACTGGTTAGGGGCAACAGAAGTAGCCTACTTGACCTGATACAGGTATACAACTACTGCTGCTGCTGCTGTTGTTACCAACCTTAGGTTACTGTTTATGAAGTTATTATTTTTTTATTCAGTACCATGCATACTTTTGTCCCTTATGTCCCTGTTCACCAACAGGGCCATCTGGTAGCCTACTTGGAAGTGACTAACCTACTGCAGTTCCTATTCTAGGTCACAGGATAAGAATTCAAATTGTTTCGTAACGTTTATAAAGGCTCTTACATGCTTGCATGTGTTGGCCATGGTCACTTAGTGGCGGCTTTCCACACTGATCTCGGCCAACCTCCCCACTTAGTCCCCCATACCTGAGGCTGCATCCCAAGACCTCATCCCAGGTCCTTCCTGGTCTGCCTCTTTCAACCCCACCACCGACGCTCACACTTCCCACCTTCCCCACCCATCTGTCCTCCTCCACCCTCTTAACATGCCCAAACCATCTCAATCCTCCCCTCCTCATCACCACACCAACTCATTTCAGTCCCATACCTCCTCCCAACTCCCCTACAGCAATCCCAGACCACCCCCCCCCACAAAGCTCGACATTCAAGGAAGCACCACACATCCATCAAATCACTGTCACTTCTGTACGCTTGAGCCCAGGAATACCCTCCTCCCCTACTACCCAAGTCTCACAACCAAAGTACACAGCACCACACTCCCAACACACGCCACACATAAATATCTCCCAGCACAGAGGGAGAGCCCTCTCAATGTCAGCAGAGGCAACAGTCCCTTGAACTTCCTCCAACCACTTCCCACCCGAGCCAGAGCCAGCTCCAGCCCCACCTCCAGCACACTTGTCCTCCAAACAACAAAACTCCTCCACACACTCAACAGACTTTCCAGCAAGATCAGCCCACCCACACCTGACAATTTCCACATGCTCCCCCCAACACACTGCACACACGAGTTCGGCATTTTTTGTTTTTTCAGTTTACCTTTAATACCACTATCGCTCGCCGTTTTCGTTTTCGTTTGTAAAGGCTCCAACATGCTTGCAAGTATCGGCCTTGGTCACTTAATGGCGGCTTTCCATGTTGCTCGATCTCTGGCAGCCACCCTATTCAGTCCCTTATTCTTGAGGTTACATTCTGTGACCTCTAGTCCCAGTCTGCATCTCGCGACCCTACTGTTAACACTTCTTACTCTCTACACCCAACTGTCATCTCCCTTCCTCTCCACATGCCCAAACCATTTCAGTCTACCTCTTCTCATCACAACACCAATACATTCCAGTCCCATCCTTACTCTTATTTCTTCCCATGCATCCATATATTATAAACACTGCACAAAATGAAGTCACTTTCTACATCCCCATGGTAAACTGCAAATAGCCACACTCCCGCTGTTTTGACAGAACGAGCACCAGCCCTTGTTTACTTACATTTTCTCCCAAACCCCCTTGCCCTACACCACCTCTCCACCCTCAAATCCCTTCCTGCAAGGTGCCTCCCTGCCCCCCTCACTCTCTTAAGTCAACGTAAGTCACCAACACACAACATACCGCATGGGAACCCACCCGTGAAGTAACGGAAAACAGTCTACAGCACCATGACAAACAATAAGGGGTTCAAGACTGACCCCTGATGCACGCCAGCATTCACGGAAAACTTATTACTCAAATTTCCACTCACTCTCACCTGGATGTGAGCACCCACACACACAGCCACAACCATTCCAACTAGTCATTCCCCTATCCAAGCCCTCTCATCGTCCACCCCACCACCTGCCCAGGACTCTGTTAAAGGCCCTCTCCAAATCAACAAAAACAAAACACAGGCCCTTTTCCTTCCCTATGTATTTTTCCTAAAGCCGTTGGACAATGAACATTGCATCAGTGATCCCTTTGTCTGGCATAAACCCAAACTGCATCTCATCAACATTCACTGTTTCCCTTATCATACCTTTTAGGGCTCTTTCCATTACCTTCATTATCTGGTTCCAAGTTTTCCTACCTCTGTAATTTCCTCTTTCCAGGGCATCACTTTTCCCTTTGTACATATTTACAGTCGCATTATTCAGCCAGTCATCTGGGACAACACACTCATATATAATCGTCTTTATCCTGTATCTCCTGAAACCTTCAGCAGTCCAGCAGTCAACCCAGTGTACTGGTACACCAGGCATACCTGGCTATCCTCTCCAACTGCATCCTGCCTATTGCTCTGTTCACAATATCAGCATCAACCAAAGGCCAAGAGCCACACACTGGATCCACTGACTCCAAACCTTCCCTGTTCCAGTCAGACTCCTCATTCAGCAATTGATTGTAATGCCCTCTCCAGGGCATCTTATTAAGTCTTCTCAGTCCACTGCTACCCCTCCTTCATCATTCCCCACACACCTCTTACCCATGACATTCCTGCTTTCCCTCATCATCTGATTTGCCACTCTAAATACCACATTCCTACTTTCAACATTATTTAGCCTATCTAGTAAAAGTCTCTGAGACTCAGACTTTTCCCTGCATACCTCCCCTCCAGTCCTTCGCATGGCATTCAAGTACATCTCACTGCCACCACCACCCTCCATTCTAGGAAAAGTAATCTTTTCTCCTTAACTGTGGCTTCTACACCCTCATTCCATCAATAATTGTCTGTTCTATAGTGCGATTACTGTACTCAAACTAACAAAGATCCCTAACCCAAATGTAGTCAGACTGGAGGATCAGTTGACTAGTAACCAAGGAGACACATTCCTACCTCAGGACCAAGGCTCATCAACGTAATGCAACCACATCCAAGTTCTTAGAATGCCCCAGTTTCCTCAGATAAAAACAAATTGACGATGGTGAGCCTCATGCAGTCGATGGGCACTTACCTAAGCCATGTTTTTACCAGCACTGCAGTGTCAAATATGTGAGAGTAATGCTAGCATATCATGTTCTTGTTGGATGATGATGGTGATGATGATGAAGAAAATGATGGTAGGTTCTTGAGGTATTGAGATATGGAGACCAAGGAAAGTATTAACACTTTTAAGGCACCAGATATGAAATATGCAAGCTGGTGTTGGTCACACACTATGTTTTCAAATATTTAAAAGTAAAGAAAAAAGAGAAACTATTACCCTAACATTCCTTTATGAGAAGCTAATGACCAAACCAAGACAGCTTTGGATCATAACCTAGGCATCCTTCGGTTTTAACAATGGTATTCTTCAGTCCAAACCATGGCATTTTTAGGTCATTATGTGGTTGTCACTGAAATGGAAATCACACAGCCAAACCTAAAGGGACCTGACCTAATCATGAAAGTAATGTAGCATCCTTTGAAATAAACGTTTGCATGTTTCAGTCATAACCTGGATTTTGCTTGGTCCTAACCAAGTTTTGGTACTATAGACCATGGATTCCTATTAGTAACATTTCTTCACTTTGAAAGTATGGAAGATTACCAGGAGGAAGGATATTCTAGGATGTTTTGGAAGGGATAAGAAATATGGAATGCTTGGTAAAATTATATCAGGGGATTGTCAAAAAACTTTCAGTTTTGTTAGTACATTATGAACAGGGTAATTCAAACATCCTTAAGATGAAAATAGCTTTATTGAGAATTGTTGATTGCTTTAAAGTTTGGACCTAGTTTGAGTGAGGCTCAGGCTTGTGGAGTATCAGCTACATAAATTATCCTATTCTGCTGCATATAGGCCAACATTAAGTCGTGAATGTTCAGTGCATCAGTTCCATTATTGCTATCTAATAATTGGACAATGAATGCTTGTAATTCTACCTGATTGTGTGTGTGTTTGTGTGTGTGTGTGTGTGTAGGATACTCTTGACATAGGTCTGTTATGGCTGTCAGATATTAGATTAGCAAGTGCTTATAAGGAAGTAAATAAAGACATGAGTATGGTATGTTTTGGCACAGTTGTGTACTGAGAAGCATAGGTGAGGGCTGGACCAACACTAGCCATACAGTACTGGTATATAAATTAACTATAACTTTGCCTGAGATAATACACCATACTACTTATACACTGGAGTGGCAACATGACGATTTTGCCACTGTAGTCCTTGGTGTTCTATTTGGTTCTACATTTTTAGGACAGACTGACATATTTCTTGGCCAAGCTCTCACTTGTCTCTTAATATACTTCTTGATTTTGGCAGAATTAACATCAGGAAGTAGGGGTTGTATTTTAAGTACTACAGTGTAACAAAACACACAAAAAGCACACTTGGGATGTTACACATTTAAGGTGTGGTGTTTACTGTGTTACTCCTTGAAGTTGCATTTGACATGATAATATTATTTGAGCAAAATACATGTGTAACATATATACAGCATCAATACTTGCAAAATTTATCAGTACAGTACGAAAGGAACTGGCAGAAGTTCTTTTAAAGTGCTGTCTTATTAACCCTACAATCTGTCAAACCAATCTGTTGCTGTGATTAACATTTGTATGACAACTGAGGATAAGCAGAATACAATCACGATGTGTCAACAGCATGTATACAAAGAGCCGAAATACATACTGGACCTTTTAAATCTATCTACAATATATGGTAGCTGACTTGGTACTGCAACTGTCCATACTAGATTTTGTTGTGGTGAGAGTGAAAAGAAAAAGTGTGGTTAATGACAAAAGTACAGATTAGGTATAAGTCACCTCATGATTTTATCAGAAACACATCATTATATTTTTTCCCTTCTTGAAATTTCATATCTGTATATTGGTATTCTTTGTGAATTTATTGCCAAAGATTACAGAATCAGGAGTGTAGTAGACTTTCTTCCTAAGCTGTACCTACTGCATGAAGCTATAAGACTGCTAACCACTTTATCACTTAATCTAGAGTGAGATAGTAATGAAGCCAATGCTAATCACCCACACACTGTTGTGCTAAACTCTGGTAGCAGATCCATACACTCAAAATGAAACTGCAAATGGGTTTAGCTTAAATATTGAATAAAAGGGAAAGCAATGAAAGTAACTGACATGCATGCAAGTAATCTATGCTAATTATGGCAATGAATACCAAATTCCATAAAGAAAAGAAAAAAATGGCACTGCGAAATGTTAAGAGTAAACTACTACATATCGGATAGCAGAGTATATTGACAATGATGATTAGGAACAAAATTAAATCACATGTTGCTATCAAAGCTTTGATTTTTTAAAAATGCTAAAAAATATGGCACATTAAAAGGAAACATAGTGCCAGGATTCAAATTGCAATGAGAGGAGCAAGTCAGGAAGAAGGAATGTTCAACTATAACCCGATCAGCCCTGGTACATAATTTTCATTTTATTCATGTTGCTGCCAGAAAGTTTTAATCAGCATAGGAGAGCCCCATAGTGAAGAAGGTAATGAAGGGTATATCAAACCCCACCATTTAGAAGTCTCTTCTAAGCAGATAAAATTTTACACAGCTTAGAAGAGACCCCCAGAAAGGAAGAAGTTAATGAAGGATGTAAATCCAGCAAACATTCCGCCTGGGCTACCTAGTTATGAAGTACAGGTAACCTGGCAGGTGTGTGTGTGTGTGTGTGTGTGTGTGTGTGTGTGTGTGTGTGTGTGTGTGTGTGTGTGTGTGTGTGTGTGTGTGTGTGTGTGTGTGTGTGTGTGTGTGCGTGCATTAAAAGCTGATTCAGGTTCATTAAGGAAGGGGAGTTGACAATCCCACTAATTTTCAAACACAAACACATGCACAAACACACACTGTTGTCATGTCTCTCATATCTTGCATTTTCGTGGTCCAACCAGAATTTTTGTCAGGTGTATAGTCTCTGATCCCTCTGTTTTGAAGTCTCTCCTAATTTGATTGGCATATTCTGGCAACAGCATGAAAATTATGAAAAATACATTACCAGATTGAAGAGGTGAACTTGGAAGATGAGGCTAACAGTCCAGTTTACATCCAATGAACAAATCAAACAGTTCAATAACTTGTTCAATTAACGTTCTGGTGTTGCTCTCATTGTTATATCACAGTTTATTCTTGTCGCAGTTATCTTCAGTATTTTTGAAGTATGTTTCCTATCTTAACGTTCCTCTATACTTTACTTAGAAATCTATAAAGAAATATGTATGCTGATGAATATGATATTCTGATACATTATAGAATGATAAATTGATAATAAATATTTTCATTTTTTATAAGCAATAAATTCTGATATTTTGCACCATGACAGACAATAAATATTTCCATTCTTATAAACAATAATAACTGAATAATATAATATCTCTAATATGATAGAAGAAAATACAAGTACATTTATTCTCCACATTCAAATTCATTCTGAGCAATATAAATTATGATCTGTGTTCCGATAACAAGTGAACTAGGTTTCTGTATACAGTATTAAGAAGACTTGCACAATACCGTTTATGTCTTGTACACATTACACCAATAACAGAGTTCACTCCTAGATTAATGTACAGTACAGGTATTAAGGAGTACCATCTCCCTGATTATTAATGTTGAAAGTCAATGGCAGTGACAGGATGTCATATTTCACTAAAATTTGGGACAGGTATTAGAGCTGTGGTCTTACCACAACCCATAAAACAGCAAAGCCCTACAAATTTTTATAAATCAGCTACTTTCATGAATTCAGTGAACATCAGACAAATCTAAATGATTAAAAAAAAAAAAAAATTTCTGGTGATATGGGATGTGACCTATGATTTGTGGATATTGACTATAAATACTAAGGCAGACCATCAGGTTCATCTGCATGAATACTAATATGAAATAATTTTTGGCTCCTCTTCGCCTATTATATACTATGTGATGGACTGATGGATGACAACTGAGCGAAGAGGTGAGGATGGAGAAGGCCAGTAAGCAACGAGACTTAGGGCGGTATTATTATGGCCCTTGGGATTGGGAGACTTTCTAGCACCTCATCCTTATTTTTTTTTTTAATAACCTTATTATTCTCTTGTTTGTAATTTACAGATGTTTTATATCAACACAGATTACATACAATAGCATATGAGATAATGCATCATAAATGGAAAGAAGTTGGCTGTGCAAGGTATTTATGTACTTTTTATATTAACACAAAGTGCATAAACAGCATACAAGATAATAATGTCATCAACAGAAAGAAATTGGTTAGAGAGGTGCTATAGAGTCCCTAAACTTAACGAGAATAAACCTTTAGAAATGGGGAAAGGTGGATAAAGTAGAGAAGGATAAAAGAGTTTAGTGTGAGATGTAGCAAGGTATGTAGTGAACTGAATACATTTGGCAAGAAGGTCTGGATGAAATGGGTGCAAGTAAAGCAGTTTAAGTAATGACTGAAGAAGATGGGAAAGGTAAGAGAGGAGAGAACATAACAAGGAGTTTAAAAAGGTCAGAACACGGTTGAGTAAGGTACAGGTGTACATATAGATAACCTGCAAAGATTTCAAGTTTGAATTATGTCAAATCAAGGTGGTAGAAGACCAGTGTAGACCTGGAAGAGAAGGAAGGGGAATACATAGATAAAGCATGGGTACTGAGTCTATCAAAGTGATGGTATGATAACAGCAGGGCCAGGGCAGGATGAAGATAGGTCAGATCAGCAATAGGGCGGGGCAGGGCAGGGCAGGGCTGCTACTGGACACGCAGCGTACCAAGGTACTGAGAGTGCTTGATACCAAAACTGAAGTGTGGTGTGTTTGGTTTCTCGGACTGGGGAGGAAACAGGCATGGGATCAGCAGATGGACACCTGAGAGAGCTAAGTTACATTCAAATAAATTTAAAGCTAAAATTCAATAGTGGTACAGCAGCTACAAAAAACTATTCCATTGTTATTTTACCAATGTAGTATGACTGACATCGGTGTAGTTAATTTATACTGACTTTGAAAAGAACGTCACTGATACTGCTCCAGTATGCAAAAAAACAGACCTTAATTCTGTAATACAGGTATGTAATGCAGAACATAATAGGTGTATGCAATAACTGCTCTTTAAGAACGTAACTATAACTAAAAAATTTCATTCTTGTAAGTGTAGTAATGCATATATTAATGAAAATACTAAGTTTTCACATTTACAGTAGATGAAATGCAGGCTGAAAAGGCAAGGAGTTTTATTAACAATGGGTACAGCCAGTAAACCATGCACAATAATGGGGAAAGTCCTAACATACAACAGTTATCACTATAAACTCTTTTCACCAGTAGATGTGTTTAATTTTATTCTTAACATCTCTGGATAATTTATTTCAGCTTAGGAAAACCCTCTACTAGTGAAGAGGTTAGTGAAAGCTTCATCTAGCCCCTGTACATCCACAGTTCTCTCCTAATCTGAATAAAATTGTCTGACAGAGGCAAGAATAAAATGTAAATTGCATTCTTGAACTGAAGGGGTTTATGTTGGGGTTTTATCTACCTACTGTACCAATCTACAAGACATGAGAAACATGGCATTTACCATGTTCTGAACAAATCCTTCTAGTATTGTCATGCTATAGAGATTACCTACCATTTTCTATACACTATGATGAAATAAGTATTGGTAAGACTTAGCAGAAAAATGTTATTAAGAGATTAGTATACAAGAATCCTATGAGTATAGGACAGCAACAGGACATTAATAATTAATCTGAAGTTAACTAGCTGAGCAGTAACCTGAGATGCATTGTGAATTAGCAGTAGAATTTTTTATTAAGAAATAGTATAAAAAGTAAGATAGTGCACATACCTGTATTTGATATTTGCAGCTCATGCTTATCTTTAAAACATAATGACACTTACCTTTATCCGTTTAATTACCTCACACAACTCTGTTCATTCCTCCAAGTTATCATGAGAATACAACACATTACAGGAAATACACAAACACAGGCACAGTTGTATGGCTACTGTACATACATACTGGTACACACACACACACACACACACACACATTCAGACAAAATGCTCTCACAAGCCAGATTCAGGGTAAACTCACCGACTCTGATTTGTCCGGAGAGTATGCGTTGGGTGCTGGCTTCTGGGTATGATCAACGGGCAGTGTGAATTTGGGTGCCATGGTGAATGCCGGCTGCTTCTCTCGGCAGTTGTTTAAGTCACCTGTTTCATAACTTCCTGGTCCTGGCACTCTCATCTTGTCAACTTCTTCAGCTGGCCGTGGTGCCATGCTGAACTTTGGGCCTGATGGGACGTACTGTCCATACCAGTCAGGTTACTAACCACTATTATATGTTCAGGCTAAATCTCAAGAGTACTGTTGCTTTTAAGGCCATATTTCTACTGGAACTGGACACTTTGTAATGCTTCTTTCTTAGCAGTTTATTTTTCACATTACACCTTTATGATACTCTTGTAATATGTCAGTATTAAACAGATACTGTATCCATACCATACAAAGAATGTAAAGTGTAAGTTGGAAAATAAATCAACAAAGAAGAGGCACTATGAAGTCTCCAAACCACTCAAAATATGACCGTTAGTTTCGCACAGGAACACCATACATTCCATACAAGCAGCAGGGTACCCAGGAGCATAAAGTGAGGAGAAACCTCAATTTTTTTGTCCAGTTTAAAAACAAATTTGTCTGACTCCATTATTATGGAGTTACTTCAGAACATTCTATTGGTTTTTGAATGATCCAGGGAGGTACTAGTTGTTCATTGATTTTAGATTAATAAAGTAGCATGGCATACTAAGTTAAAGTATATGTTCTTAGTAGCTGTAAACTTGACCTATGTGCATTGCCCTTCATCCCTCAGTTGATGCTTTAGATATCCACATGGTAGTGAACATGTTACTTTCACACACAAATTCACAACACAAGACTTAGGTCACAGATGGGAGCCAAACAGTCCAAGGGAGTACACAAATACATACCAGACTGCACACAAACAAGACATATAAAGCAGTTGAAAAAACAATGCATTCGGTATAATTATTAGAGGCAGAATAAGTAACTCAACTGTCAGGCAAAAAAAATGTACAGTAATTGAAAAATTTAACAATAAAAGCAAGCGGAGTGCAAATTTAACTTATTAGTGTATTAGAACAAATACAAAACAATGTCAGAAAGTAAATAAAAAAAGGTTGTAAGAGCAGGTTTACTTCTAGCTTAAAACTGTACTACCTGAGTTACTGTAAGAAACATTGAGTGTGACTGTACTGAACATTCAATGATACAGTATAATAATGCATTTTCAATAACGCCAATTTCATCAATCCATACTCAAAAACAGTGGCCAGTGGCCAGTGTTCACTGAACCACTAAAGCAGAGCATGCTCAAATTTTGAAGATGAACCACTCATATAATCAATGCTTGCATGAAATACTGGAAGGTAACAGGCTCAGTTCATATTATAGGCCAGTATTTGATGGCCCTTCAAGTTTCTATAGCTGTCCTTTATAATACTTGCAGTCTAAAACATATCTACAGTATATCTGAAGTACTTTATCATAGCAACATCAGTGTGTCATAGTGAAGCACCTAATCTGTCAGTGTATGCCTTCCCTCCTGTCTGACCCAGTTGCCTACTAACTGAATGCCTATCCAGCATCTAGGTTGTCGTACTTCTGTCTATCTATCTATTGCCATATGCCTTAATCCCGTACGGGGTGGCCACAAACAAATCACCTCCACGTCGCCCTGTCCCTTGTCATTTCACTGTCCTGCTCCAAACTCACACCCCCCTCTCTCATATACCTCTCCACTCCATCCCTCCATCTCATCCTCGGCCTCCCCCTCCCTCTCCCCCCCTCCACCTCACTCACATACACTCTCCTCATCAGTCTCCCACCCTCCATCCTCTCCACATGGCCAAACCACCTCAGAGTGTTCCTCCTAACGCTTCCTATCACATCCACATCCACACCACAACGTACTTGTGGTTATAAACTGTGAATCTTATCTGATCTACATCCTTCTGTCATCTCTCCTGATCTGTTTGTTCCTTCCCTCCAACTTGGCCCAGATGCCTATCATAAAATAGCAATATCTAATCTGTCATGTTATGTGGCATATTGCTGCAAATCTTACTGGATCTAAAGCCTTTCAAATTTTTCCCAGTCTGTATACCCTTCCACTTCTCCATTCTGTTTACCCTTTCTTACTTCTCTCCCAGTCTGCTTGATCCTTCCTACTTCCCTCTGAAAATCTTTACCCCTTCCCTTCATGTTCAGCCCAGCTGTGTATATACAGTACTCAAAGACTTACCTTTTCTGGTGAATAAGCATTGGGTGCAGGTTTCGGTGTGTGGTCAGTAGGAAGTGTGGTCTTGGGTGCCATGGTAAAAGCAGGCTGCTTCTCTCTGCAGTTGTTTATATCACCTGACTTATAAGCGCCTGGCCCAGGAACATCATTCTTGTCATGCTCGGGTAGACGCTGAGCCATTGAGAACATGGGGCCCAAATCGTGATACTGGAGGGAAGGGAATAGTGCAGGAACCATGCAGTGCCAATAAAGGTGGATATCACAACCAAATATATAAGACAATCCTCGTTGTAAGTAGCCTTCTTTTACGTCATTTTTTAAACATTAAGTCCTCAGTAAGTACTGTAAAAGGAATTGTCTACCAGTTGGCCTACTAAAGTTCCACTGATTTGTCAGTTTCCTTCACTTTGCAGAAGGAGTTGTAGTTGTGTAAAAAGTTGACATTTCAAAACTCATTCCTTACTTGAAACAAGGACTGCCTTTATATATGCTTAATATTTGCATGACAAAATTTGTCATTGTAAAACACTCACATGTGTACATTTGTTTGTTACTGTGTGCATAGTGTATGTGCTCATGCACATGCTGCTCAGTGCCCAAGCAGTAAATCTAAACTACATATACAGTACTAAACTATGTACATAAATTACATACACATACATGTTAAAGTTTATAATTTTACCTGATTTCCTGTGATGCTGAAATGAAGCATTTCTGTTACTCATTTATGGTGACTTACATAAACACTGCTGTATATCACACACTGTTCAAGCACCCATAACTGTATTATCACTATGATGGATGCTAAGGTAAATTAAACTCTGACATGAATGTCTGTGATGCATTCTTTTTATTTGATGCATAGTAGATTGTTCACTTCACTCAGAAGTGACTTTATACTATACTGTATTGACAACCAATGAACACCATTATCAACACACATCTTCTCTTCTTTTAAGTATTAACTAATACTCTGCTAAAGTGGTTGCTGGTACTAGTTACCTGTACAGAATAATGGAGTTCCATAATAGAAGTACATACTGTACCAGCTGAAGCAGGATGTGGCCCATAAGGGCCTAAGTGTGAGGGATGGGTGGAGTTTATTTCTTTCATATTGCCACTCAGGAATGTGCAACTGGTCACATCCCTTAAATGTCTGGAATGAGTTGCAAAGCCCCTGGTCCTTAGGTTCATGATGGTGCAATAAAGGATTGAATGATGGATGTGTAATAACTGAAATGAAACTTAACAAATTAATCACACTGTTCGGCCGAGATTCGATTTCAGGCCCTCGCGCCTCAAACACGTGCATGCTACCACTGGGCAAGAGAGGCCTCTAAACAACACAGAGTTTTATAGACCCCATTACATCACTCTTTTCTCCCTTTGATGATTAATTTGGTCAGTTTCAAACACACGATAGTGTAGCATCGGAGGCCACCAATGAAGACACTGCAGACCAAACTGAACAGCTTATCCCCAGAACATAAGGACCAGGACACTGTCAACTAACCAATGTCATTGCACTCCAAGCTTCGTCTCACATCCCACTCCACTGCCAACCAATGTAATGACCGAAATGAAACTTAAGAAATTAACCACACTGTCCTGGCCGACATTCGATCTCAGGCCCATGTGCTTCATACGCATGCACATTATTGCTGAGCCAAAGACAGCATCCCTGCTATGCCTCTAAGCAACACTGGCTTTTATAAACCTCATTATACATGGACAGATGGATGAATGTTTGGGGTCTGCCTGAGGCATTATTACTACTAAAAATTGGTATTAAAATGAATGGAGCTGGGAGGATGAGCTGAATAAGGTCGAGTGGTAGAATACACCAGTTGGATTCAGTCCTGCCATAAGCACAGGGGATTCTTTCTCTCACATATGACTCATGGCTTCTCAGTACAGTAATAAAAAATCCTGTGAGGGGCATGGGTCTGCCTCCTAATCTTAACTGTTCTGGACCATGGTAGCTGAGACTTGGGCCTCTACACTTCCAGGGAGATAGTATGAGACTGGCTGTTTATAAATGTAGCAACCCACTGACCAACAATTGTACTTGTGTGAAATGGAAGGATGAGGTTTACAGCTGGTACTTCTGTTTTTCTTTGATGTTCCTGATGAGATGACAGAGTCTTGTTGTGCATCTTATCACATGTGTACTCTGTACTAGGGAGACAGAATGGTGGTGATGGCTTAATTGTGCTGGAGCATGAGTTCGCAACTTTCATGTCTCCAAATGTTTTCATATGGAGGAACCACTGGCTGCTGGGTCAATAGTTTTTGCGTCTGCATATCCTCCTGATCCGGGTTCAAATCCCATCCAGGGGCAAACATTTAAGAGGGTATAGTAATATGTCATTTTATGTTTAACACCTGGTCAGGGTTCCTTCAGTGACATACCTGTATACAAATTATCTCACACATATACACAGCCACTACAACACAATACCCACACATACTTCTCCAACATTCCAAAAGCCTTCCATGCCTATACCCACACACTGAGTGTTGAGTGGGTGCAGGGCATTCCTCCAGTAACAGAAAATTGTGTTCGTTCATCATAAGGGTCAGCTGTCTTTCAGGACCCAAAAATTTGGTTTTGAAAAAGTATGGTATAAGTGAGCTGCCCACTTGTGTCAAAGTGAACAGTCAGTCAAAAAATGGCATCAGGGCACATTTTGTGTGAAACAATCTGAAACCACTGACAATGGCTACTGGGAAATGCCTGATGATATTTGCTGGCAGAGATAAACCTGCTTTCTTAAATAAATTCAGGTATCATCATGCCCTACCAACCTGTGTGATTTTTTTTGTTTTTAGATTTCACAACAAGGCTGTTAAAATACATTGTGTATAAATACTGTACCGCAAATAATCTTACAGTCTGAAGCCCATCATTGAATCACTGCAACCAGTTTCCACTTCTCACAAGAGCATTTTGTTTTTGTAAAAATCTTAGTAATCAGTTCTTAATGAACCTTGCTAGTACAATATGCCCAGCAACTTGTATCCTCGAGTTTACCAGTCATGTAGCCAGTGGAGTAGCCAACAGAAATATCAGTGTTTGCTTAGATTTAAAGAGCAACCAACATAAGTTGATGGAATATCACATGAATGTGGGGAAGATTTATACACTGTTTCATCTACACAGTAAATGAATGTGCCAGGTAAAACCCATTATTGTGGATGTCTCAGGTTATTCAGATAAACTCTGTAAAGTATGCACTTTTGTTCATAAACATTATGGGTGTTCCCTCATCTCCTTTTTGGGTGGGAAAAAAGATTAAATGAAGATGGTGAAAACTATACCATTTACCATTTTTAATGCACTGCAAGAGTATCTTGCCTCTGCTGTGTTCTAGGATACCCATGCCTTGGATAAAATATTAAATCTGGAATGTAGCCAAGCCATCTGTAAACCCAAATGGCACTGACATAACTGCTTCCCAGTTGCACAGATGTTTCTCAGCTCACTCCCTATCCTCCAAATGAAGGATGGTGGACTGCAGGATAACGGGACTTTCGGCTGCGGGACATGTTCAAATGAGCCCAGCCCTAGGGTAGCAATTACAATACAAAAACAGCAACAGCACCCTACCTTTTCAGGAGCATAAGCATTGGGTGCTGGTTTGGTGGTGTGGTCACTAGGCAGTGTTATCTTTGGTGCCATTGTGAAGGCTGGCAATTTCTCACGACAGTTGTTAATATCACCAGCTTCATAGGTTCCTGGCCCTGGGACTCTATTCTTGTCAGTATCTGGCAGACGTTCTGCCATTGTGAACTTGGGGCCCGAGTCTTGATACTGGAGGGAAAGGAGTCATGCAGGAGGCATGCAGTGACAGCACAGAATGCTTCGCAGTCAAATTTATATTTGTGAGTCATCTTAAGTTTATCATGCAAGGGTGTAATTCAGTGCAGAAGGCTTAAGTACTGTACATGCTACCCTACATCTCATCTTCCAGATCCATGGTTTTGGAAACTGATATCTTCTTGTTTCATTTCAACTGACAATTTGTTTGATATTTCTTCAGGGGTTCCAGTTTCCTGTTCCTGTTTCTGGGACTCTCCCACCCCATATACTAGTGGGAAAGAGCACTAGGAATATGGACAGATGACGTTTCATCATCACTTGTATGAAGTGGATACTGCACCATCTTGTTCATTATCTCTGTATGATATGATAATACCTCTTTTCTCAGTCCTTTGATGAAAAGGTTGTGAGCGAGAACAAATTGCTAAAACTTTAATTTTGAGTTACCAAAAGTATAGCTACTCAGACTTCATCAGCAACCTTTGCATGCAGCCAGATGTCGCCTGTGTTCTTCTCAGATTATCTTGCTTCATTAATTTCCCTCTCACTTAATGGAGAACCACCTTTCATATGTTCTGTTAATTATACTCATTTCTTAATTCAGGTGCACAGTTCTCTTCTCACAAACAGTCTCCCAATTTTATAATAAAGATAGCAATCACCATTGTTGTGATTTCTCTGCTAGTGGTCTTGGAAAATATTGGTTTCAATCTGTCAGCTACACAGTTACAGTACTGTACCTAGTTTTGACATTCATTTCTTGTTTAGATCCATGAAGTGGGGGTAGAGGTACCCAACCTGACCCTTACAGCATGATGATCTCTTTATGAGGCATATTCTTGCTAGTCCCAGACAGTTTCATTGGGCTTAGGAAAGGCTCTTCCTTATTAAAAGGCCAATAAATGATCTTCGTTAACCTCTCAGTACACTGACATTTTCTGCATCATCTTGCAACTACCAACAGCTTCTGCTTTGAAGAACAGCCCTCAGACTCTTTACCTACTGGATTCAAGATTTGGAAACCCAGAAAGCACTGGTAAGGCAGTAAATTATTGTGCATTTGTATCTCTTAACAGCAGACTTATGATTTTTCTTACATATTCACTTTTATTGTGACTTGGGAAAAACCTTTACTATTATGGAACAAGTAAGAGTACAGTTGACATTATGTTAGGCAATAACTGGCATTCAGGATTTAGTGTTAGTCTAGTACAGTATATATACTTTAATTATTTATCTTTCCATTGTCCAGCCCTTTACTGCCACATCAGGAGCACAGAGACCCAGGGTAAGGTGACCAGTTAGTTATCCCTTAGTGGCTGTGTGTGAGCAATAAATCCCAACTATCCCTTGGAGTACGGCCCTTTATCATTCACATCCAGTAGGAGTGCCTTAATCCACTAGAATGCCAGGCACTGATTGTTGCTTATATGGTTATCAGCCCAACAGGTAAATATTGGTAGTTAATTGTTTAAAGAAAATGGAAAAATATTGTGAGACACACTGCCAGAAGGATGGCCATACAAGGATGCCATTCACAGCCACTATGACCACATGTCAATATTCTGACTAAAACTTACTAAACTATTCAAATTATAGTTTTTCATGAGAATGAAAACTCTATATTAATAAAGTGTTGAAACCTAAGAGGAAAATGGTAAGCATTATGTCAGAACTAATATAATATCACACAATAAACTCTCTTTTATAACGTATATTGATTTACTGAATTATATCTTTAACAAAGTCTTTGAGCCAGCTAAGCAATCTCCTCGTGTACAGTACTGAAAAGGTTTTGGTATATGTGTCTGAATAACCACATACTGTAACTGTTTGGCTGAAGTTGCACAGTACTTTACTATACCAAGCCCACAGAAGATTAAAGTGCAATATATGAACAGTTATGATCAGTAATGTTTCTGACAAACTAGTTGGAGGTAGATAATGAACTATCAAAGACTCGATGTAATGACCCTCTCTTCTCCCCTTTAATTTTCTGTCACAAGGGTGTGGGAAGTAATTCCAACTTGTGCAGTGTTTGTGATAAGTGGGTGCATAAGAGATGTAGTGGTATCAGAGGTAGACTGCGAGATAATGCTGATTTCATGGGTGCGGTGTGTCGGGGAGAGCAGGTGGATGTTGCCAGGTGTGAAAGGATTAAGCTTGCTGGTGAGTCTCTTGAGTGTGTGTAAGTTTTGTTATTAGGGAGACATGTTATGTGCTGGAGGTGGGGCTGGAGCTAGCTCTGTATGAGAAGTGGTTGGAAGAAGGTCAGGGAGCTGTTGCCTCTTCTGTCATTGAGAGGGCTCACCCTTCGTGCTAAGGGATCCTCGTATGCGGCATGTGTTAGAAGCGTATTGCTGTATGGTATGAGACCTGGGCAGTAAAGTAAGAGGATATTTGGAGGCTCCAATGTATAGAAATGACAATGATTAGGTGGATGTTCAGTGTGTCCTTGAGGGCAAGACCTGGGGGGGCTAGGTTTACAATGGAAGAGTTGAGAGGTAGGATAGGACTGGAGTGTATTGTTGTGATGAGGAGAGGTAGTTTGAGATGGTTTGGGCATGTGGAGAGGATGGAGGATGATAATTGGGTGCAGAAAGAGAGAAGTGTTAATGCTGGGGGTAGGGTAGTGAGAGGTAGACCGAAAAAGACCTGAGATGAGGTCACTGAGTGTGACCTCAGAGTTAAGAGACTAAACAGGGAAGCTGCCAGAGATAGAGCAGCATGGAGAACTGCCATTAGGTGACCAAGGCCAATGCGTGCAAGCATGTTGAAGCCTTCAAAAATGAAAATGATAGAGGGTTTATCATTCAAGTACTTTCATAGTTAACTTGTCAATTCACTGATGTACAGAGTGCTAGTGATGACAGTGGTGGGTACTGGGAACTGGCAAGATATTTTTCAATAAATGCAGATAGTATGGTTTTCATTATTTTTAGTCATAATGATGTTAGGCTGGCCAAGAAAATAATTTTGGTGTACTATTTGAGAGTTCATTTACAGTAAAGAGGAAGAGTAAAACATGGATACTGTACTTCTAAACGTCATAGATACAACACCTATGCATGATTCACTTATGCAAAGTTACCTAGTAACATCAATAGAGGAGTGAACATATCTGACTTACAGTTAGGGCCATAATGAAATGAGAGTATGTTATAGTGCTGGAAAAATCAAAACATCGTTAATTCCAAAGGTGATACAGTTTACTGCAGATATGGAATATAAGTTGAAGAATACTGTATTTAATTCATTCTTGGCACTGTCTCACTATTGATTTCAAAATAAACTTTTTTTTTTTTCTTAGTTAAAGTATATCCTTCAGTAATTTCCATGTGAGCACAATGTACTGTTACAGTGATATTAAAATCCAGTGGAACAGTTGTATGAATAACATGGAAACTGTTGCTCTCATAATTTTACATACAATGCATGGGAGGCAAACTGAACTTCAAACAGTTCCATCAGAAATACAGTAAGTCTGTCAGCCTCATGGTATCAAGACCCACCTTTTCAGGAGCATAAGCATTGGGTGCTGGTTTGGTAGTGTGGTCACTGGGCAGTGTGGTCTTGGGTGCCATTGTAAATGCTGGCAACTTCTCACGACAGTTGTTTATGTCACTGGCTTCATAGGTTCCAGGTCCTGGGACTGTATTCTTGTCATCATCAGGAAGACGTTGGGCTATCGTGAACTTGGGTCCCGAGTCTTGGTACTGGTAGGGAAGGAAACATGCAGGAGGCATGCAGATCCAACATGGATAGTCTTGCAATCAACTGTATAACTATGTGTCACCTTGTGGGAAGTGTATCATGCAAGTATGTAGTTTAGTGCAGAAGCTGTAACTACAAACTACCTTACATCTGACATGCTTTTTCTTGCTTCAGCTTCCACAACCACAGTGGTGGAGAATGTACAACAGACAGTATCTTCTTTTAGTTTCATTTCACTGGGCATCCTCTTTGACAGTTTTCAGCTTTTCTACTTTCCTTTTCCTGTTTCTGGAACTCTCCTGCCCCATTAATGAGTGGAAGAGAGAGTTTGGAGGATGGCAAATGGTTGGATGAAGTTTCATCAAAACTTGCAGGAAGATAATATTACAATCTCTTATTTCTTATTTCCACATAGTGTGATAACACCTGTATTCCTTTCTCTTGATGATGAGGTTGTGAATGAAAACAAGTCCTCTGAACTATAGCTTCCAGTAACCAAAGTGAGCCAGCTACACAAACTTAACCTGCAACCCTTGTATGAAAAGATGTAGTCATTCCAAATACAACCAGTCATTGCCAGTTTTCTTCACAGGGTTAACATACCTGACTTATTCCAACTCATATTTCATGCAGCACCATCTTTCACCTGTTCTCACAATCGTATGCATCTCAGCTAAGCTCTCTTATAATGTGTCACTCCATCTGTTAGCCAGCATAGCTGTGCATTTCACTGCAAAGAATTTTGGAAAAGACTGATATGGATGTATCAAGTACATGGTCAGTCAGTTCTGAACTTCAGTACAGCTGTAGTGAAACTAAATTTAGATGCTATCCCAAACTCGACCATTTCAGCTCAGTGATATCTTTATGTACAGTAGTATACTCTTGCTACCCCAAGACAATTTTATTAAGCTAAGGAAAGCCTCTCAGACCAGAAGAATCAGAAGCATTTTTCACTACCCTTTCAGTATGTTGACATTTTCTGTGTTCTTCTTGCTACCGCCAAATATTTTTATTCTGCTGTACTGGAAACCCTCAAGCTGAGAATATCATGTGTTAATACATGGTAACTGCTAACTTCTGTTAATCCGATTTCAAAACACCCATCAGTTTACTGTGACAACTGGGAACAATCAGTCTTTATAAAAGAGTAAATACAATTGTAGTACTGTTAATATATGCTACAAACTGATTTGTGACAGTTAAAGTGCTAGAGCCAGTAAAAGGCTACTTGTGTTTTTTCAAAGGAGAAAAGATAATATACCAAAGGAATATGGACTTGAGAATTCTGTAATTAATATATTCTTTGCACTGTTTCTTTCCTACTTTAAATGTGGATGATTATGCAGAAATTTTTTACTGTTTTTAGCTGTTAGTCAAAACTGTCATTCATCCATTAAACTGTAAGCAAAAACAATATACTGTAGTTTCAATAATGGTACAAGCAAAATGGACAGTTGTCAGACATGGAACCTACCACTTTCACTTTTTCCTCTATTGGCACACTCACATACACACACAGAGGAAACAACTGCCTTAGGAGGTGGACTCTACTTCAAACAGTGCCATCAAACTGCCCCTCTCCCGGTGACGACTCGAGGTGCCTGGAACCACCGCTCGCTGGTGCAGTGGTAACGTTCCCGCTTGCCAACTGGTGGACGGGAGTTCTCGCCTCGCTCAGGTTGCGAAAAGTTTCACTGACGAAGTGGGTGGTTACTGTCCCCCTTGAGCAAGGGGACGGGTGTGTGCGTGTGTGAAGGTCACAGCCTTGCCCTTAGATCGGACTATATGAGCTCTCAGCTCCCTTCCGGGAGGGTAAAAGCTGACGATCACGACCATCAAGTGATCCTGACCGACCCGGTGACTCTCTTCTTCTTCATTTCTGCAACATTCGCGGCCTTTCATCTAACTTTCGCTCTGTTGAGCACCACCTCTCCTCCTCTAAACCTCACCTTCTTTTTCTAACGGAGACTCAGCTGTCTGAGGCAACTGACAGCAAACCCTTTTCTGTATCCTCCTACTTTCTCTATACTCATTTCAAAGCCAAAGGTGGCTGTTGTGTATACATACGCAACGACTTATCTTGCTCTCGTGTTCCTGAACTTGATTCTTCTGAATTCTCCACTCTCTGGTTTCGGCTTTCCTGTCATTCTCTGACTAAATATATCTGTGCTGTTTACTTATCCCCTAATTCTACTGACTATCAAAAATTCTTCGACTATCTTACTTCTACGATGGAACACATTCTGTCCATTTCTCCTTTCTCTGAAATCTCCATTCTTGGAGATTTCAATGTTCACCACCACCTTTGGCTCTCCTCTCCTTTCACGGATCCACCTGGTGAACAAGCCTACATCTTTTCTATCCTTAATGACCTAGAGCAGCTTGTACAGCACCCTACCCGTATCCCTGACCGCCTTGGAGAGAGCTCCAACATACTTGACCTCTTCCTCACAACTAATCCTTCTGCTTACTCTGTTAATCTTTTCTCTCCGTTGGGCTCCTCCGATCACAACCTTATTACCTTAACCTGTCCTATCGCTCCAGTACGGCCTGCGGACCCTCCAGGGAAACGTCGTCTCTGGCATTTTGGAGCTGCAGACTGGGAGGCCCTCAGGCAGTACTTCTTTGATTTTCCCTGGAATGATTATTGCTTCCATGGCCGTGAGCCATCTGAGTGTGCCTTGCGCATTACGGAGGTTATTCTCTCGGGCATGGAAGCATACATTCCTTTCTCATATCCTTTGACTAACGCAAGAAAGCCTTGGTTTAATCACGCTTGTTCTAATGCTGTCCGCAACAAGGAGAAGGCCTACAAAAGGTACCGGAGCCAACCCACCCCTGAATCACATCATCTTTACGTTTCTGCCCGGAATCGTGCTAAGTCTGTTCTTCGCTCTACTAAAAATAATTTCATCCATACTAAATGCTCTCAACTCTCCAACTCGAATTCTTCCCGCTCCTTCTGGCACCTTGCCAAAAATCTTTCTAACAACTTTACCTCATCATCCTTCCCTCCTCTTTTCTACTCTGATGGTTCTGTAGCTATTTCTTCTACTGATAAAGCAGATCTCTTCACACAGACTTTCTCCTCCAATTCCACCTTAGACGATTCCGGTGCTGTTCCTCCATCACTTCCCCTCTCTGACTTCCTCATGGCTGACATTAAAATTTCTTCAGTTGATGTATTTTCTGCCATTACTGGCCTCAGTACTAACAAGGCATATGGGCCTGATGGGGTTCCTCCTGTTGTTCTCAAAAACTGTGCTTCTGTGCTTACACCCTGCCTAGGCAAACTATTTCGCCTTTGTCTGTCAACTTGTACCTTTCCTTCTTGCTGGAAGTTTGCTCTCATTCAGCCAGTCCCAAAGAAGGGTGACCACTCCCAACCCTCCAACTATCGTCCAATTGCTTTAACGTCCTGTATTTCAAAAGTTTTCGAGTCAATTCTTAATAAAAAATTTTAAGGCATCTTTCCTATCACAACCTTCTTTCCGATCGTCAGTATGGGTTCCGTCAGGGACGCTCCACTGGCGATCTTCTCACCTACCTTTCAGACTCCTGGTCATCCTCCTTTCAGGACTTTGGCGAAAGCTTTGCCATTGCACTTGACATCTCAAAGGCTTTCGATCGAGTCTGGCACAAATCTTTAATTTCCAAACTGCCCTCCTATGGTTTCTATCCTTCTATCTGTACCTTCATCGCTAGCTTCCTTTCTGGTCGTTCTATAGCTGCTGTCGTAGACGGCCATCGTTCTTCTCCTAGATCTATCAACAGTGGTGTTCCTCAGGGCTCTGTCCTATCACCAACTCTCTTCCTTTTATTCATCAATGATCTTCTAAGCTGTACATCTAACCCTATCCGCTCATACGCTGATGACTCCACCCTTCACCTTTCCATTCGGTTCCCGCAACGCCCATCTCAACAGTTACTTCAAGAAACAAGGGATGAGGCTATGGCACACCTAATGTCTGACTTGGCTCATATCTCTGACTGGGGTAAAAATAATATGGTTGTCTTTAATGCTTCTAAGACTCAGTTCTTACACCTATCAACCCGACAAAATCTTCCACAGGAATACCCACTAATGTTTAATAATATTCAGATTAATCCTGCATCATCCTTGAACATGCTTGGGGTTTCATTTACTCGGGACTTATCTTGGAAAGATCATATTACATCTCTTGTAAAATCTGCTTCCAAGAGATTGGGTGTGCTAAGCCGACTCCGCTCTTTCTATACCCCTGCACAATTGTTGACTCTATACAGGGGTTTTATCCGCCCCTGTGTGGAGTACAACTCTCATGTGTGGGGAGGCTCCCCACATACAGCTCTTCTCAATAGGGTGGAGTCAAAGGCTTTTCATCTCATCAACTCTCCTCCTCTTACTGACTCCCTTCAACCTCTGTCTCTTCGCCGCACTGTTGCATCTTTATCTCTTTTCTATCGCTACTTTAATGGTCACTGCTCCTCTGAACTGTCTGCTTGCATTCCTCCACCTCTACGACGGGCGTGTAGCACCCGTCTGGCAGCAAACTCTCATCCCTTTTCTGTCCAACTCTCTAATGCAAGAGTTAACCGTTACTCCTAGTCTTTCATTCATGCAACAGGTCAGCTCTGGAACTGTCTCCCTCTGTCTGTATTTCCTCCTGCCTATGATCTCCAGTCTTTCAAACGCAGTGTGTCCAGGCATCTCAAAATGATCGGATCTTGAATTTGGCTCTCTATTGTATTTTGTTTTTCTCTTGGAGGGAACTGTTACTGCGGGCTCATGGCCTTTGGTTCCTTCTTCCTCGCATAAAAAAAAAAAAAAAAAAACTGTGAATAAGTCTGTCAACCTCAAGGTATCAAGACCCACCTTTTCAGGAGTATAAGCATTGGGTGCTGGTTTGGTAGTGTGGTCACTAGGCAGTGTTGTCTTGGGTGCCATTGTAAAGGCTGGCAACTTCTCACGACAGTTATTAATGTCACCAGCTTCGTAGGTTCCGGGTCCCGGGACTGTGTTCTTGTTTATTTCCTCCAGGCGCTTGGCCATCGTGAACTTGGGTCCCGAGTCTTGGTACTGGTGAGGAAGGAGTCATGCAGGAGGCATGCAACGCCAGCAAAGTAAAAGGCTTGCAGTTAACTGTATGTATGTATATCACCATTTGGGAAGTGTATCATGAATGTGTGTAATTTGGAGCAGAAGCTATAACTACACAGTACTGTATCCTACATCTAACATGCATTTTCACTTCTTCTAGATCCATGGTGGTTGAAAATATAATTTTATACTGTAATTTCATTTCACTGGGCACTCTGTTTGATACTCTTCAGCTCTTCTGCTTTTCTGTCCCTGTTTCTAGGATCCTTCTACCCCATATCTAAAGGAAAAGAGGGTTACGAAGACGAATGCATGGAGTTTTCATAACAGCTTGCATAAAGAGAGTACCTGGTGCTGTTTCTTGTTCATTATTTCCACACAGTGTGATAACTCCTCTTCACCCTTGTTCTTGATGGAGAGCTTGTGAGTCAAAACAAATCTTGAAAATTTTAACTTTTAATAACCAAACGTAGAACTGAAACTTCACCACCAGCTTTCTTCAGGTTACCATATATACCATACCATATTATTACCCTTTCACATTTCATGCACCACAACCTTTCATCTTTTCTTGTAATCTTAAATCATCTCGCACTCAGGCAGTCTCCCCTTCTTTCATAATCTCTCCCAGTTCGAAAAATACATCAGTCACCTCAAAATCAAGTGTTACTTCTACCACTCTGCAAAAATATTTTCATGGATCTACCAACTACCTACTTACATGTTTTTAAGTGTATAAGCTGGTAAGATATATTCTGAGCATATGCCCACCTTAATCTTTACCCACTGTATCTGTGAGTCAGATGCTGCTTCAACACTATACGAATATATTTTAGAATATTGTTCTATCTGCTATGATATTTGGGATCACTGCTGAATCAGTGGCAATACATGTATTTCACTTTTAGCTTATAGTTAGAAATGTTGTAGTTTGTGTATTTATTGTTACATCAAGGAAGTAAAGATAAAAAAATGATAGCTCGCAAAAATCAGACTGAATTTTGTGTAAACCAGAGTACTGTATTGTGCATACGTCAAAGGCTGCTATGTGAGCTATACAATGAAAAAGTTTCTGCATTCAGTGTTACAGCACATTTTGAAAACTGAGACAATAATACTGAACCTGTTACCTGCTACATAATTCTTTTCACACACACACATGCATACAAACATACACACACCACATAAACAACTGTTTTAGGAGGTGGAGTTTGCTCTGAAAACTCCAAGCAAAATCTGTTTGTTGGTCTGTCAACTTCAAAATGCAAGGACATACCTTTTCAGGAGCATAAGCATTGGGTGCTGGTTTGTTGGTGTGGTCACTAGGCAGTGTGGTCTTGGGTGCCATTGTAAAGGCTGGCAACTTCTCACGACAGTTATCTATGTCACCAGCTTCATAGGTTCCGGGTCCTGGGACTGTGTTCTTGTTTATTTCCTCCAGGCGCTTGGCCATGGTGAACTTGGGTCCTGAGTCTTGGTACTGGTGAGGAAGGAGTCATGCAGGAGGCATGCAGTGCCAGCAAAGTAAAAAGCTTGCAATCAAGTTTATCTGTGTGTGTGTATGTCTGTACCAGTGTGTGGTAAATGTATCATGCAACTGTGTAATTTGGTGCAAAAACTAAAACTACAAACTACCATACATCTAACAAGCCTTGTTTGTTTCATATTCCTGAACCATGGTGGAGGAGAATGTTGTTTTCTCATAGTTTCATTAATGTGCTTCAAGATGTTATTACACCTTCTTCTTTTCACTGCAGACCATAATCTCCATGTAATAATTATATTATTCCAGGTTCTTCAGGTGCTTTTGTGTGATGTGTCCTTCCAGTTTTAAGCAGCTTTTTGCAGTTTTTCTCATCATATAAACCATTTGAATCAGATAACATATTCTAATCGTTTATTCTTGCTACCTCAAGACAATTTTGGTCAGCTTGGGAAGGACCTTTAATAATACCCGAAGGGTAATGAAGGCAATATATTACCCAACAGTTCTGTAAGAAACTAATAAACTCATCTGCAGGTAGCAAAAAGAGATTACAGAATACATCATCAGATTAGTGGCATAAATTTGCAATTTGCCTCTCACTTTCCATGCATCATCACCTTTCCTTTTTACTTAATATGCTCATCTGTTGCCTCAAACACCGAACTCTCCTGATCTTTTTTCCAACTCTGACAAGCTCAACAATCACCCATAATCAGTTCTTTCTTACTTCAGTCAGCCTTGGAATACATTCTTACAGATCTACCAATGACCAACTCCCTCATATCTTTATACAAAATATTGTTCTTAGGAACTTTGCTTGACATGATCCAACCTTAAGTATTTTTTAAATAATACAATGACCCTGTCAGATAACTAATTACATCTGTAGGTAATACAGCATTGTATATACAGTACTTCCTTTCTTCACTTAAAAGCCAGCTAATTACTCTTCCAAAACACTCTTTATTTCCAGTCACTTTTATCCTGAAGTATTCACTCTCTTACTACACCATCCACACTGTCATACTTATGCATTACAGTTCTTATGTACACCATATTTGAAACTCATTACTTCTGCATCACACACACTTTTCTAAGTCTACGTTCTATTGCATTAATATGAACATTACCCTCTTCACTGTGATGACATACTGTGAATTTCATTCTAACTATCATGTGAAGAGTTTATTCAGCTTTGGAGAGACTTTTTTGAACAGGTGAGGTCATATAATTATAGCTTTCATTAAAAATCCCATCACAACATGAGATGTACTGGTACCTTAAGGTTAAAAAAATTGTCTGGAGATAGCAAGTTTAAAAGCAAAAAAATGTCATCATAGTGATGGGGGTTAACCACTTTACTCCAATGACATATTTTGTTTCCTTCCAACCACCACTGAGTGATTTTATTTAGCTTAGGCAAGCCCCAAATAGTGAAGTGGTTATTGAAGGCTACATCTAACTTTTCCAGTTCAGAAAGTCTATCATAAGTTGAATAAAATCATCTGAATGGCAAGAAAAATAAGAGATGCCTCTGACTGATGGCATGCAGCTAAGATCACCTTAATGAATAGCTGGGACTGAACAATTAAGTAACTTGGTGCTTGCCAGTTTCAAGAGACAGACAGACATCTATTCATACATTCTGTTATATATAGTACAGTTGTACATACATAATCCATCCCATTGCCCACCAGGAACAATGGGCCCCAGGAGCTAGGCTGTTCAGTCAAAGTATTTAAAGTGAGAATGACAAATTGCTCACTCTTGAGTGTCATTTTTGTTTGCAATAAACCTCACTTACCCATTGGACTTAAACCCTCACAGGCCACATCCAATTGAAGCACCTTAATTCATTTGACCATCTGGTGTCTGTAAAAATGCATAGTACGTAAACAATTGTCCCTGAAGGTTGACGCAGCCTTGAAAGATCCAACCATATTCTGGTTATTAACTTCAAGATGCCAGGACCCACCTTTTCAGGAGCGTAAGCATTGGGTGCTGGCTTGTTGGTGTGGTCACTGGGCAGTGTGGTCTTGGGTGCCATTGTGAAGGCTGGCAACTTCTCACGACAGCTGTTTATGTCACCTGCTTCATAGGTTCCTGGTCCTGGAACTTTGTTCTTGTCAATCTCAGGCAAGCGCTGGGCCATTGTGAACTTGAGGCCTGAATCTTGATACTGGTGGGGAAGAAGTCATGCCGAAGACATGCAGTGCCAGCAAGAGGGAGCTTACAAGCAAGCAATCATGCAGGCAGTGTATGTATGTTTCATGCAGATGTTTGTCTCAATATACCAGCAATAAAATAATACTGGAATATTGTGTATCAAAACAAATTTCAGAGAATGACAATGATATTTAAGCATACCAAATTAAAAGTATAAAGTGTATGGTAGAAACAATATAGCTGTGCAACCACAGACAAAATAATGAATAAATTCAGCATGTCAAAACTAAATACAAATCTGTGGTACAGTACTCTGAATTTGCCTGCACATACCTTAAGCTCAGAAGTATAAGTTGATGAGACCCCTTCAGTTCAGTACCTTTACCTGACAAATACTGATTTGGAATTCCTGCCAGTGAAGCTTAGCACTGATGGGCCACACAGGTTAGCAATTATATCAGTATGCTAAGGAAACTGAAGAGGAGCTGTATTCTTACTGCCATGCGAGATTTCTTTACACTTTTTCCTTACTGATATATTTTACCTAATCCAGCTTATTGTTTTCATGCATATTATTTATTTTTACTACTGACAATGTCTCCATGGTTGTGTCATGTCTCCATGGTTGTTCAATTTGTACATGGTTGGGGTAATAAAAGAGATACAAGGTAGGGTAGTGGATGTTGGAGTGGCCCTGGTGAGAGAAGGTAATGTTTGGAAACTCCCTGTACTGTTGTTTGCAGATGATACTGTGTTGTTGAATGAAGACGAAGGGGAGCTGCAAGGCATGGTGGATGAGTTTGGGAGAGTGTTTAAGAAACAGAATCTAAAGGTGAATGTTGGGAAGAGTAAAGTGATGGTCTTTAAGAGAGATGAAGTCAGTGAATGTACAGCGAGGTTGGATGGTGAGGAAATGGAAAATGTGGGTACGTTTAAGTACCTGGGGAGTGTGATAAGTAAGGATGGAAGTTTGGAGGGTGAAGTGCTTGAAAGGCTACAATAAGGAAGAAAGGTTGCTGGTTCCTTGAAAGCAGTGATAAGAAACAGGGAAGTGAGCATGGAAGTGAAAAAGTTACTACATGACAGTATTGTGATACCAACTCTAATGTATGGAAGTGAAGCTTGGACATTGTTGGAAGGACACAAGTCAAGAGTGAGAGCAGTGGAAGTGAGTTATTTAAGAGGAGCCTGTGGAGTAACATGGAGAGACAGGGTGACAAATGAGGATATAAAGAAGCGTTGTGGTGTGGATGTGGATGTGATAAGAAGCGTTAGGAGGAACACACTGAGGTGGTTTGGCCATGTGGAGAGGATGGAGGGTGAGAGACTGATGAGGAGAGTGTATGTGAGTGAGGTGGAGGGGCGGAGAGGAAGGGGGAGGCCGAGGATGAGATGGAGGGATGGAGTGGAGAGATATATGAGAGAGGGGGGTGTGAGTTGGGAGCAGGGCAGTGAAATGGCGGGGGACAGGGCGACATGGAGACGATTTGTTTGTGGCCACCCCGTACGGGATCAAGGTGTCTGGCAATATATAGATAGATAGATAGACTACTGAATATGGTGCTGGAGAGGGACACCTTCATGTGGTGGCATCAATATGGCCAGGTGGCTCTGCTGCCTGGTCATTCAAATGTCCTTCATTTCCCTCCTATCCCCCACAAGGAGGAAAATGGATTGCAGGAGAAGGGTAACTATAGCCAGCAGTCCACTGGGTTCACATTCAGATGAGCCTGAGGCTGTAACTTCACTACTTCTACTACTAATGACATAATTTGCTTCAAAAACATACAAGACAGTAAAAAAATATGGATTGCAAAATATATCACTAAGAAAGAAGCACTACGAACTTCCAGAGCCAAGAATATAACTCAATGTGTAGCAAAGTAGAAAGATGAGGTGGTTGTATTCTCATGAACTCAATAGGGTTTCTAAGAACTGTTCCTTAGTAATTTGGTGCTGGAGTGGCATGCCTTCACATAGTGGCACCAAAATGCCTGGGTGCCTCCACTTCTGGTCGTACAAACATACCTCATTTCCCTCTCTGTCCCCCAAAAGGAGAATGGTGGACTGCATGGGAAAAGTACTGTAAATTAACTTTACAGTCCACTGTGTTCACATTTCAGATGAGCCTGGGACTGAAGGTAACGCTACTACTACTTAGCGATTTAATGCATTTCATATTACATTATAACACTACTCCTGGAATCTAAGTGGTGTTCTTTTAGGCTTATTCATGCTGCTACTGAACAATTTTCTACAACTTAAGATGGACCCACATTACAGTAGTGAAGAGGTGTGCAAAAGCTATATCTAACCCCATAGTTTGAAGTCTCTCCTGAACTGAATAAAATAATCAGGAGATAGCAAGAATAAAACACTAAAGATGTCCTTGGACTGAATGAATTGATACTATATTCTCTTGTATATTACTTACATAACTTTTGTATTGGCAGTTTCCAGTTATAGCATGCATGAATAATTTAATGTGCCATATGCAAAATAAACTGGGTAGGTAGAGGTGCTGTAAAGCCCCATATGTTGACAAGAATGTGGGCCATTGAATCACAGGCCCATATTCTCACTAGCTAAAGACACTACCCAACACCTTTATCTTACCAGTTTATTTCTGTATATGGCTTGCTTATACTGTTGTCTGTGGTATGTATGGAAACTATCAGTGATGAAATTATATGGACAGTAGTGGTAGTAGTACAGTAGTAGTAACAGTAATAGTAGTAGTAGTAGTAGTAGTAGTAGTAGTAGTAGTAGTAGTAGTGGTAGTAGTAGTAGTAGTAGTAGTAGTAGTTGCAACCCCAAGCTCATATGAATGTGAACCCAGTGGAGTGCAGACTGAAGTTGCCCTCCTCCTGCAGTCCATCATCCCCCTTATGAGGAATATAGAGGGAGCTGAAGGACTTTTGTATAACCGGGCAGCAGAGTTAACCAGTTATATCAGTGACACCACAGGCATCCTTCTCCAGCACAGAAAACAAGGGAAACTTACTGCATAGTAGAGAAAATAGAATGCTAAGGAAAAGTTGCAAGAAGGCCTCAAAACCTTATGAGAATACATTCCTGAGGCAAAAGTACAATAAGTGAAAATGACTGGAAATAAAGGTAAAAAATTCCTACTTTGTTACGGATGTTACCACGAAAATGTAGACGGAAATATTGAGACAGGAGGAAGGATAACTTGGAGTGCATGGGGGCTTTGAGTGGCAGGAAAAATGGTGTTAAATTGTGGGAGTCCAGCTTGAAGGTGCATCTGTTGCAGACATCCTAGATGAGCTCTGGGACTAGGTGTCTGGCAATAGATAGTCAGTCCTCACTGAAAGTTAAGAATGGGTGCCTGGTTCTGTGCCTGGATCATAAACTGAGAAGTTCTAATCACAAAACAACATTTATTTCTGACTTCACCAATGTAATGAATCACAAGAAGCTAATAATGAAACAACTTTAAATGAGGACTGATTGCAGATAGACAAAATTTTGTATACAATACCATAACAATTTCCATTGCCACAGCCAGCAAGGGAAGTGTTGGTGAACTTCTGCTGGTGATTGCACAATACCTTCTCAGGACAGTGAGCCCCTGGTCCTGGCTTCATGGTGTGGTCTGAAGGGATGGTGGTGCGCTGGCCCATACTGAAGCAGGGACTCTTGGCAATTTTGTACTTGTCAACAGTAGCATCATCGTAGGATCCCGGCCCTGGCACCTTCATCTTGTCCTCCTCCTCATTAGCTCGTGCTGCCATGGTGAAGCTAGGGGCAGACTGCTTGGACCCTTCCTTGGTGGACCCCAGTAGTGATGGGATGTTATAGCTGTTGGGAGCTGGATGGGATGAGAAATATTTAATCAACTGCTTGCTGGTTGGAAGGCAGAGGTGAAGAGAAAATTTTGAGCTGCACTGCATACAAGTACAGAGGCTCTCACCTACTTGAAATATAATGAGCTGCATGCAATGTACAAGTGCAAGATGAACAGTGAGGACTGACCTGGAGCATCTGAAGATTTGCCGTTCTCCACCTTGATGCCAAAGGAGAAGCACGGTGATGCTTCATTTACCTTTGTCTCAGCCTTGTCAGGGGAGTAGTCACAGGGGGCAGGGGTGACGTACATCCTGGGGTCCTTTGGCCGAATATGCATGGAGGCAGCAACTGGTTCGTCTTTCCCTGTGGGTACACCAAGGAGGAAGGTCATCACTACAGACAAATTATATACAACTTGGCAAAAATGTAAGTTGGCTCAAGGCTTATAAAGAGCCTTAAAAGGCAAACAGATGGCAAGTGTCTTTTGGATACATATTTACTTATACATCCACTGTAAGAGAAAAATAAATAAACAATCTTATATTAATCCCTATGAGATATAATAGCCTGAAAGTGGGCTACCTTATTCCAGTACAAATCATTTGGGAGAAGATGGCTTACTTCTCTCTTTGATGGCAATAAATGACTGAAAAACTTTCATAATATGGAATCCTTTGCATAACGGTATTTCACTTCACTTTTTTAAAATGCTCTTTTGTGGTTAGCCATATCTCAGTTTTTGCTTTAGCACTTACTGTACTTGGAGAGGCAGAAGTATGTGTTCAGCATTTTTTGCACTCTAAAGTAGAAATATATGATGTGTGCAGAAAAATGTATTCTTGTTGGAAGGAAATGTGAGTGCAGCTGTACTTACCCTTTTTTTTTTTTTTTTTAAATTATATTTCATGACTGCTGTACAGCAGCAGTGGTTTATACTGTAGTTGTCTTTTAAGTGGTTATGAGCTTTATGTTGGCTTTGGGTTTGGATCAGGCGAAGATGTCCCCCATAAAGCCAGTCTTAGGACCCTTGAAAATGAGTTCCCATGGAACCCATGATATAACTTATTTGCTTAATGTACTGTACGGCTTTAGGTAACACAGTTTTTTCATTAAGTGAGGGATGCATACAACAGAAAGATATATTAATTTGCTCTACCTTGACCTACTCATTAAAGTACATGAAAATGATACATTAGCTCTCCCAGTCTTGATCTGACCACTGGGTTTCAAGGGATGAACGAACCTTTGTTTGAGAGACCAGTGACGTTGTATTGGCCTGGCCCTGGTCCTGCCTTCTCCAGCTTGTTCTCATGTCGGCTGGCCATGGTAAAGGCTGGAGGGCGGGACTTGGTGGCTCCTCCAGAACCTGTGAAGAAGTATTGAATGTCAGTGTCGGATTTGTTTTTAGACATCTGTTGTTTTTAGATATACTGTATTTTTAGACATTCAGTATTATTATTTTCTATATTGCTAGTCTTTGTGTTTAGTTCATGGCAATCCTTGTCAGTTCATTAAGGCTCAGGAGTCTTTGCTTTCATGGTGTTCAGTGGATGGAGTTATTGTATATAACAGTACTTCACCCACTCTCTTTCCACAGTACACTCTATATTTATAGTAAATGGCAGCACAGTAGTGTTGTTTTGCAGTACTGTACCTGTAGCTAGGTGGTAACAAAGCCTATAGTAAGACTGTCAAGGAATTATACAAAAACATAATTGTTGGAGTGCTTACTGTTGTTTTTGTTTCATTGAGCCAGGTAGACGAAGTCGATGGTCATTATTTTTGTACAAAATGTATCTGTGTCTGTCTGTTTGTGTTGAAAAGTCAAATCTCAGAAAGTATTGATTGTAGAAGGAAAAGTAATTAATAAAAGTTGTTAAGGGCTACAACTTGAGTTCACACATCGCTCAACCAGCATTGGGAGTCATCCAGGATGGATACATAATAGTCAAGTTTTCATTTAACAGTATTATTACAGTCTATCTGGCTCACAGATGATGGGTAGTCTTGTTGTTGTTATTGTTATTATTATTATTATTATTATTATTATTATTATTATTGTTACTGTACTATCATTATTATTACAATATTAATGTTGTTGTTACCTCAGACTAAACTGGCTATGAACCTGATGGAATGAAGTAATAAAAGTGCAGAGTATCAAACCTTTCATTAACATGACCTCTCTCTGTTATTCAGACAACTATCCAGCTGTGTACATTTCATAACTCATCTTCCTCAGTGATATATTATGCCCATTATACCTCAGCCACTTCTTGTTTATTACTGGAACTGATGCACAATTCGTCAGTATTAAAACAGCATAAATAACAAACAAGAAAATGTAAGGGTGCAACATGCAAAATAAATAGGTAGGGAAGTGGTGCTATAAAGCCACCTACACCACTTTAAATACAGTATTACCCACACTACCTCTTTCTTCCCTCATCACCACCACTTCTCTAACTCCTCATCTCCTTCCCTCATCACCATTGCATCTTCTCCCTCCTTATCTCCCTCTCTCATCATCACCACTTCTTTTTTCCCTCTTCATCTTCTTCCCTCATCATCACCACATCTCTCCCTCCTCATTTTCTTCCCTCATCACCACCACTTATCTCCCACTTCATCTCCTTCCCTCATCACCAATACTTTTTTCCCTCTTCATGTTTCTTTTGTATTGTCCCCTTCTCTTCCCTCCTTCTTCCCTCTCTTCCTTGCCATATGCCTAACCTTCTTATTCAGGCAATCCCTATTTAATTCCATAATTGTAAATACTGTACTTTAACTAACTTTATAGCAGCTGTACAAAAGGTATACTCATTTTACTCTAATTTGGTCAAAAAGTGTCATCTCTTCATCTTGAATGTGGACCTATAACACTAGAATACAGTGCTAGTCATGAAGAGGTGCTATGGGAAGGATGCAGAGTCACAGCATTGTCTCTGTCACTGAGTTATATGAAATATGCTGCAAAAAAAATGGGAGAAATGGAGTTCCCCCGAGCTAAGCCCTGTATTGGACTATATAGCCCCGCTAGGGTTACAGGAGGGAGCTACCCCTCCCGGCACGGCAGCCCGGGCGAGGCTCGAACTTGCAATCCCCCGATCACAAGTCCAGCGCGCTACCACTGTGCTACCACGCCCCCCCGAAATATGCTGCAAAAGGATGAAAATCTGGGCCAAGTTAATGTCAAAGAGGTGTAGCATGTGGCTACTCTCCCTGAAAGCAGTGATAAGAAACGGAAGTGAGCATGGAAGTGAAAAAGTTACTGCATGACAAGATTGTGATACCAACTATAACGTATGGAAGTGAAGCTTGGACCTTGTTGGAGGGACACAAATCATGAGTGAGAGCAGTAAAAAATGAGTTATTTGAGAGGAGCATGTGGAGTCACATGAAGAGACAGAATGATAAATGAGGAAGTGATGGAGCGTTGTGATGTGGATGTGAATGCGATAGGAAGTGTTAGGAGAAACACACTGAGGTGGTTTGGCCATGTGGAGAGGATGGAGAGCAAGAGACTGACAAGGAGAGTGTCTGTGAGTGAGGTGGAGGGGGGAGAGGGAGGGGGAGACCAAGGATGAGATGGAGGGATGGAATGGAGAGGTATACGAGAGTGGAGGGGGGTGTAAGCTAGGATCAGGGCAGTGAAATGGTGGGGGACAGGGCGACATGGAGGCGATTTGTCTGCGACCACCCCTTACGGGAATAAGGCGTCTGCGATAGATAGTTTAATCTTTACTTATTAACTTGTACTTTTATTATCATGACAAGGCACAAAACTCCTGCCTCTTATATAATGTCTTCCAACCACTTTAGTATTTTGTTTATATCTTTAAGTCTTAGGACACACACACACACACACACACACACACACACACACACACACATATATATATATATATATATATATATATATATATATATATATATATATATATATATATATATATTCTGATTAATATCAGAAAATTTTACTCAACACAGGAAAGAAATTCGTGAGTTGAAGAGGTTAGAGGCTATTTCTGGAAACCCCTTGACTCCGAGGATGTAATTTTTATTTTATTCTCGGAATCTCCAAGCAACATTCTTCTGCTCTGAGCAAGATTTTTCGAGCTGGAGGGGTTTGATAATATAATACTGCCTTCGCTAACCCCTTCACTCTTCGGGTGCCCACCTCAGCTGAATGACATAACGTGGTATACCTTTTTTACTCTAACTTGTTCTGAAATTGTCGTCTCTCCATCGTTGAATACCGAGTTGTAACAAGAGAAATACAGTAGAATATGATGCTAGTCACGAAGCAGTGTTTTGGAAAGGATGTAGAGCCATAGAGCCATGAAATGATTATATTCTGCTGCTGATCTACTGAAATAAGCTACAAAAGGACAAAAGTCTGGACCAAGTTAAGGTAAAAGAACTATATGAGCAAGAATTTAAAAAAGAAAAGGAGTATTCATGTTAAGCCTGAATTAGTCATTTTAACCCTTCATTGCGACGACGTGTGGTTTCTTTTGTTTTGCTCTCTCCAGACGATTTAATTACCGGATAAGAATTTTTTTTGGAATAATTTGCTGTTTCGGACAACCAGGAATCAGGAAATTTCCCTTAAAATAGTTTATAGACCTCACTTCTTTTTTTTTTTTTTTTTTTTCAATCTAAGTAGTTGTCACAAATGAACATAAACCGCAGTACGCAACTTTTTAATTCACCTTTGAATGTGGATCAAACGGAGGTGAGGCAGTGAGAGTACTTCTTTTGCGTCACTTGACAACGTAAGCAACGTCACACTTCGTAAGCAACCACGCCTCCTAAACTAATAATTTTGACATCAGACTATCAGTTCAAAAATAGTTGGCGGATGTGGTGGGTAACGTTACAGTTACTGGGTATTTGCGAAGACATTTTTCCAAGAAGAGGATGCAGTCATGCAACCATTAACTGAGAGATCACGGAATGTTATCAAGAGACCTTGACTGTCTTAAATGTAAACTACCGTGTAATTACAGGAAAGACACATGGTATTATGGACGCTGGACAATCTTTAAGAAGGTACGATTTAAGCATTTTGATGGTTAGGTTTGAGTTGAGTTGAGTTGATGTTCGGGAGTTATGCCTTTGCAACGGCACTCCCTGATGCTGTCTATGGTTTGAGCTTTGGCAAGCGCTTTACTCTGAAATTACAAAGTTTCCATTTCTTTTTACCTATTTCTTGCTTTGTTTTCTCTGATATTCCAAAAAGTATAGATTTTCTCTTTAGCTTCTTCAATATTATTATTATCAAACAGATAATCACCAATTACATAATCTTCATTTTCCAAATATGGCTGTTGTAGTTTCACAATTTTCTTTCTTCACTATATCCGGGGCACCATAAGAGGAAATGCTTCAGGTCTTCGTATTCTGCTTCACACATCTTGCACATAGTTTCTTTACCACTAAATCTCTTCCTGTCATTGAGGTTTAAAGTGTTGGTCCTGCACTTGTATAGTATGGATGATGCTTGCTTATTGTCATATGTGCTGTCTTGTCCTCCAATTTCTTGTCTCCACTCTCTGTAGATCTTCAAACTTGATTTGCTCTCCATCTCTCTTTTCCACTCTCTTGTGTCCCAGTCTTTCATTCTCTCTTTTATTCTCTCATCCGCAACTTTCATCCATTCCTCCCTGTGCCCAGTCATTTGAACGAGATGAGGTGGCTGATTTCAGGGGGGGCCTGGGGGGGCAGCCCCCAGTTAGAATAACATTTTTGTGTGTTTAATGTGGTTCGCCTTGTTTCTGCCTTCATTTTATTTAAAAAAAAAAAAAAATAAGATACAATTTTCGCATTTTGAAGGTTAGGCTAGAAAGCGATGAGATAGATAATATTGTCTAGGAGACTGAGGGACGCAGGCCCCCTGTTAGGAAACATTTCTGTTTTTTGCTGTGTTACGATTTATCAGTCTCTTTCGGAAATTAACCCTTTAAGCCAAGCTCCCCCACCCAAAAACCCCCATTCCCCACCAGTCCCCTTGTCATCAGAAAAGAAGGGGGGTGGATAACTTGGAAACGGTTGGTTTGCTACAGGTTTCAAGGTTAAATTCGATCTACTGAAGAAAAAAAAAAAAAAAAATTCATGGTTGCCGAAACGGTAAGTTGACCTTTCTCTGTTATGGACGAGTTTATGAAAGCTATAACTAATCCATCCAAGTTTCAAGTCTCCTAAACAATAAAATCGTCTAGAGGTTGCAAGAATATTGTAAAACGTCATCGAACTGTAAGGGGTTGAAGCGTCTTTAAAGATTGTATTTCTGTATTTGTATGGACGTATACGACTCTGGTTAGCTATTAGTTTCCATATGATTGGCATATTATATATTCCTTATCTTACTTTTATTTTAGTGTTTGTAATTTTCATTAGAACTTTGACTCTGGATAAACATACCGGTACTTTACTGCCAGCAGTCCCTGAGCAAACTCATATATAAGGAAAACTTGTAAGAAAAGGTGAGGGTTGAATAATGGGTTAAACAAGACGGAAACACTGACAGGAGAAGGTGGGTGTGGGTTGAAAGAGATGTGGGCAGTGTTGTATGGGTTAGTGGGGAGGTGTTGGCAGTGGTAAATGAGTGGACAAGTGTGGGCAGTGGTACATGGGTGGGCAGTAGTAATTGAGTGAGCAGAAGTGTTGGCAGTTGTAAATATGTGGGCAGAAGTGTGGACAGTGATAAATGGATGGGTAGAAGTGTGGGCAGTGGTAAATGGGTGGGTAGAAGTGTGGGTAATGGTAAATGGGTGGGCAGAAAGGTTGTGCCAGTGGTAAATGGGTGGATAGAAGTGCTGACAGTGGTAAATGGGTGGGCGGAAATGTTGGCAATGGTAAACGGGTGGGTAGAAGTGTGGGCAGTGGCAAATGGATGGGTAGAAGTGTTGGCAGCGGTGAACGGGTGGGAAGAAACGCTGACAGTGGTAAATGAATTGGCAGTGGGTGGTGAGCAGGAAGACTGTGAAACATTGAACATTAAATTTTGGCAGATGGGGCCGATGGAGGTGTGGGCAGTAGGTCGGAATCGCGGGCAGATTGTACAGGGGAGGAAGAAGTGTTGGCAGTGGTGTGTAGTCGTGTGTGTGGGCAGTGGAGGGGTGTGTGGGCAATACCGATCTAGTAAAAACTTGTAACTGGCCAGAATAACCCGAGTACGATTTTCTGTTCAGTCGAGCATCAAATCGTCTGTTTTCTACTCAATTATGCACAAAATGTCAATTACGAAGCATAATACACACGCTACCAGTAACTAAGAAATGAATACACCGGCATTCTAGTACAGTATTGGTTTGCTGTTTATATTATGCACACATGCGAGGTGTACATTACCGGTATCTGAATTTATTAGCACATGTACGTGGTATTTAGATTATATATTTGCATACGTGACAATAAATAGAAATGATGTATAGCTAAGTACGTTATAGCTATTCAAAATATATCTCTGTGGAATATCATAAAAGAACGTGATACTCGTATATGCACAGCCGTTAATAATACTAGTGAGTGGTATTTTTGCTCTTGTGTAAATTTGGTATAACTTACGTACCCAGAGTATTTATTATGACGTGGTGATCCTTTGCGGGTAGCCTACGAAGTCACAAGGTTAGGTTAGGTTAGGTCAGGTCAGGGGCGCGAGGAGGGTGATAGTGTCTTTTGTTGCTGCACCTTAAACCCTTCAGTGGCATGACATTTACCGTATGTATTTCTTTTTATTAGTATTAGGTATTTTCTTTAACCTATTCTTGCTTCTACAGGACGATTTTATCCAGCTTAGAAAAGCCCTGAAGGAATGGTTGCGTGAAATTCAGTGAACCTTAGATATGAGGTCGGAATGAGTCTTCATGGTAACTATACTCGTTTTACATTAACTTGACCTAAAATTGTCATATATCCATCTTGAATGATCAGCAGTAACAATAAATTAACAGTAATATGTAATGCAAATAACGACGAAGTTCTGTGGATAGAATGTTCAGCCACAGTATTGTCATTTTCTACCCTTGTGCTATGTGAAGTAAGCCGCAAAAGAACGAATATTTAGGCCAAGTTAAGGTACTCGTAAAAGAGCTATAATTAATCTCTCCATCCTGACTACACTTGGCTTTAACTGGGCTGAAAGGGATTAGGGATCTTTGTCAGGCTAAACACGCTATAGTAAAAGGAATTATAACCACAACCCGACTCGATTATAATATCCTTGAACACTGAGGTTAACCAGTATCCTAATAATTTCGTAACATGATCGCTGTTGTCATTACTTCACTATAGGTCAAAGGCCATTCCCAACTTTCTCCTATTCCCACCTCCGTGTTGTTATCCTGTTGCATGCCACAGCGCTTTACCATTTCAATCCCATGAGGTATTATGTTATTCGTATTATCTCTAGACGATTTTATTCAGCATGGGAGAAACTTTTCGAACCGAGAGGGGGTAGTTATAGCCTTGGTTAACCCCAACACCACTGCAGATCATCCGAAAGTTTACTAAAATCGTATGGAGACAAGGGGAATAAAATAAGTCATCAGACTGAAGGAATTATTGTGCTTCTTTCTTTTTGTATTCCGTCTTTGCTTCCCATGTTTGCTTTCTGGTTACTCATTGGGGCACGGTGGCTCAGAGGTAGAGCGTCGAGCTCGTGGCCGAGGGGTCGTGAGTTCGAGCCTCGCCCGGGACTGCCGTGCCGGGAGTGGTAGCGCGCTCCTGTTACCTAGCGGGGCTATATGACCATAGTTGTCTTGCTCGGGGATTAAATCCCATCTGGTTACTCATTGGAAATATGTTAGTTGCACAAAAACCGTGACTACCCATGACCATTTGTACCTTTCATTGTCAGTGACAATTTTGGTCACATTTGTATGTTCATTTTATAAGATGAGAAAGAATAATCGTCGGCCTGTCCTGCGGTATGAGATTTCTTGGGTATGGAAACATGAGGAAGATCTCAAGAAACCAAAATTTTCAGGGAAGAACAGAACTACCAAAATAATATTGCCACTTAAGTGTATCGACAAATAATATCGCCACTTCAGTGTATCGACAAATAATATTGCCACTTCAGTGTATCGACAAATAATATTGCCACTTCAGTGTATCGACAAATAATATTGCCACTTCAGTGAATCGACAAATAATATTGCCACCGGTGTATCGACAACCATTTCAAGAGGCCGACCCACCATATTTCCTTTCTTGAGTTACGTTTGGTGTAAACGACTGCTTGTACTTTTGTCCTCATTCACACAGGTACCAAACTAGAGTGAATATTAAAGTGAAAAACACGAAAAACTAAACAATTCAAGATAATATTTAACTGTCATGGAGACGTTTTCTTCCTATAAACTGGTTAAGATCCTTGAAAAATGCTAACCAACCGTGTGTACTAAAATGGACATGGCGGTGGGAATGGTAGTGGTGGTGTGGTGACTTTCGTTGAGCCTTGGTAGTCCTGCCCACGCTCTGCCCACACCACAACCCTCACCACACTACCTGACATTCCAAGGCAACGCTGTCTACCCAGTCGTATTTTGGCTTAGCAGGCTCCCTGGCATTTCTTCCTTAGCGATTTATTTTGCATATTACAAATTCATATTTTGGTTGCTGTTAGTCGGCGATTTATTACCTCCATCACGAAACTGGACGGAGGTCCTGTCTGTTTTTACCCATGTGTCGGTGTGTCTGCGTAAAAGAGCTCAAAAAGTTGTAATCGGATTTCAGTGAAATCATGTGGTTACCTCGGCAGTGAGTCAAGGAAGTATTTAGATTTTGAGGTGAATCCAGACTCGAAGAGGACTAATTAATTTCACTGATGTCGGTGGAGGTATGCGCCCTGTGATTTTGTTTAATAGGTTAGTCTAAGACCGTAGAATTAATTTACTATGTGAAACCGTGAGGTATTCGTCAGTTAGGAAAAAAATTACAGCAATGAATCGTAAATTGGCGTTGGCAGAGATATGATGTCTTTTGTAGCTTCGCATATTACCCTTTTTCCATTTTCTTGTGTATCGACAAAATATGATATTAACATGTCATAGGCGAGGAAGACAGCGGTATATTAAACTCCTCGTAAGCTCCTAAGCTCACTAGAACGTGGTCTTAGGCTCTTTTTTGCACGTCTTCCTTTGCGGTTTGTTTTGTACCTAATAATTATAAATTCTCTAGTACGTTACTGAGGAAAAAGTCGGTAATGAAAGCATCAGAATATACAAAAGAGAATATCAAGATGTCATAATACTCGCTGAAAGTTCCACGAAGCTTCTGATGCCACAAAGAATACTGTCCGTAGGTGTTGCAAGTGGCACAGTTTCGATTTTCATTATTTGCATATTAAAGTTAAATATTCTTGTGTTATTTACGTGTTTTTACTATTGACATAAGTGACAAACAAAGGATATTCAGGCGTAACAAGGAAAGTCAATCGCTAAGAAGTATTATTGAAGGCTCCTATGCTAGACGGAAGCCCAGAGTCTGGTGATGCTGACAGGAGCTGGAAGCTTGCCATCCCACACCAGAACAGAGAGAGTTTATCCAGCGAAATTTAAACCTCCAGGAAGTATATCACACACACTGCATATGGCACACCCAGGTCTTGACACCAACACACGCACACACGTCAGCAAGGTCATACATAACCCGCGGGGCATACCAATGATCGCCTACACAGCTGACTTGAGCGTGCGCCGCTGCTCTGACGATGAAACGTTTAGCCAGGTTTGAACGGTGTAGAAATTGGCTTCGGATTCTTCATACATTCACATAGAGTCCTTAAAGCTGGCAATTTTTCCAGCCATCTCTTTGTTAAGGCCCATACGTATCTAAAAGGAGTGGGTTAACGTTAATGAGTCATCGATATTGTCAGATGTTGAGGAAGTGTTGCATCGTGACCCACCGAAGTCAAGGCCGCCAACCCGAACGCCAACGCCAGGGTCTTTTTGTTTACTATTCCACTCGACAATTCAACATCTTTTATCCATACTGTCATGTTAAATCCTACTCTAAGGCCCCAGATATATTGTTTAAAGCCTGGTGAAGCTTTTCAGATGCTTATAAACCAAGGAGGAGACCGAGGAAGGGAGTAATGAGTGAAAATATGAAGCAGGTGTTACGGCAGGAGCAACGGCGAAGTGAGTCACCCTTCTGGCAGTCTGGGCGACTCCGTGACGTCACATTCTCCTTCCTCTCCCTCTCCTGCACACGTCCGCCCTCCCTGTCCATCATAATTACGTCCCTTTAGCCTACCAGTCTTTTAACCCGTGTTTTACCATCCATATCAATTTAAAACCCATGTTAACTTCATAATTCCCCCATCACATATTTCCCTCCCTATTTCTCCTGCCCTCGTTCTAACCCCTAATACATCACTGTTATGACCCATTAGCCTAACAAATTTTTAACCCATGTTTTACCATCCGTATCCATCTAGAAATCATGTTAACTTCAAAATCTTCCTTCACTCCCTCACTCACCTGCCCCCGTCTTCCCTCCTTATCCATCACTGTTACGACCCATTAGCCTAACAAATTTTTACCCCATCCCTATTCACTTAGAAGCCACGCTAACTCCAGGCTAATAACTCTTCCCTACCTACGCTGTTCATGCTTCACTCGTCCAAATATGGCGTCTTCTTGGGCATTTCCACCCCAGCTCTCCCTCTCATTATGCCGTTTGTCTTTTCTGTGCTGGAGTTCACGTGGCCGCCGAAAAAGGAAGATGCCACATAACGTACACGAACAAGATTATTTGGTGAGTGAGGTCAGTGTATGGGTGGAAGATGGAACCAGTACGGAGTGAAATCTGTGAGTCGCATCAGATAAAAGTGACAAATATATTAGGATGATGTGTGGGTGTGAGGGATAAGTTGAATTAATAGCTATAAATTATACTACTAGCTATTACTACTACTATTACTGCTACTACTACTACTATTACTGCTACTACTACTACTACTATTACTGCTGCTGCTGATGCTACCTACTAACACCATCACCACCACTACCACCACCTACAACTACTAACACCACCACCACAACCACCTAATACTACTACTACTACTGTTGCATATACCACTACCACTGATATCCACTCGTGTCCTATTGAAAACCTTTTCTTTTCCCAATATGGGGTGTCTAGGGCAAAAAAGGAAGTGGAGAGAGGAGTATTTGGACCGGTGGAGAGAGAGAGAGAGAGAGAGAGAAAGAGATGTGTAAAGAAGAAAGGGAAGGAGTAAAGACAGTGATGGGCAGCATAAACAATGATAGATACAGATAAGTAGATAGACAGATAAAGAAAAAGTGTCAGTTAAGACTACTGAAACGCAGATTATGTTCAAAAGGAAGATAGGTTTGTAATACAGGCTTATGATAAAAAGAAAATAATTGCGACGATAAATAGGAAGGTTAGAGATGGCAGTAAGGAAACATAAGTAGGCAGCAAGTAAACTTCATAGGTTAAGTAGGTAGGCAGACAGGTCGGTAGGTAGGAAGTAAATGAAGTTTGTAGCATAGACATGTAGGAAGAGAGGTTGGCTGGTAAAGTCTGTAGCATATACATGTAGCTAGGCAGGTGGGTAGGTAGGTATGTTGGCTGGCAGGTAAGAAGAGTATAATATAGCCAGATAGGTAGGTAGGTAGGCAGGGAGGTTGGTAGGTAGGAAGTAAGCTGAGTATAGCATACGTTGAACAGGTAGGTGGGTAGGGGGTGACTTAAGAGCAGCTAAGCATAGACAGGTAGGTAGGTAGGTAGGAAGGAATTAAGATTATAACAGACAGGTAGGCAAGTTAGTTGGTAGGAAGTGCATTAGTAGGTAAGTAGGTTGGTTGGTAGGAAGAAAGTGCATAGGTAAGTAGGGATCAGTGCCAAGGAATCAGAGGAAATTAGGGTGGATGAAACAGATGGGATAAATAATAAGTAGTTAAATACGTAAGAATAAGTGAGTTAGAATTATAGGGTAAATAGGAAAGTAACAGATTAAATGGGTTGGAACTGGTGAGTAGGTAGCCTAGCTTAGGCGATGGTAGGATGGGTTGGTAGGTATGTAGGGTAAGAAATCAGTGGGTACGTAGGAAGGAAGCATGGAATGGGTGGGTAAATATATATAAATGTATGGGTAAATGGGTAAAGTTGAGCATGTAATTGGGTGAGAAGAGGATGGATAGGTAGGTAAGTGGGTAGGAAGGTTAGAACAAATGGGTAAAAATATACTAATGAGTGGGGGAAATGGGTAAGACTGAATCGGTAGGTAAGTAAGGATAGGGTTGATAGGTAAGTTGGTAGGAAGCATGAATGAGTGGTGATAATAATAAGACTGATAGTTAAGCTGGTGGGAAGGTTAGAATAAATAGGTAAAAATATACGAGTGAATGGGTAAATGGGTAAGACTGAGGGGGTGAGGTGGAAGGTGGACTCCCTCACCTTGACCCAGCTCCACCACCACCACCACCACCACCACCACCACCAAGTTGAAGGATGCTCGTACTGTCTCCACCACCACAATCACCACCAACACCACCAACACCATCACCATCACAACTTCTAGCATCACTAACACTATCATCATCACCACCACTACCAGCATCACCAACACTATCACCACCACCACTATCAGTATCCACGAACACTATCACCACCACCACTATCAGTATCCACGAACACTATCACCACCACCACTATCAGTATCCACGAACACTATAACCACCACAACTGCCATAACTATGACCTTCACCACCACCTCACACTTATAATTACAATAGCTTCATCATCCTTATTATCACCATGACATTTATTTTTTTCTTTTCTTACGTCCTCCGTCACCATCACTGCTAATATCCTTCACCGGCTTACTACTACCACTATCATCACTACCACCATCATTTCCACGACCCCTACTACCTACCACAACTACCATTCATTACTACCATCATTAACAATACCCCCCACCACAAGCACGACCACTAACTGCTACCACCACACCAAAAACACGACTACTTTTAACAACTACCACCATATACTACCACCACCAACACTACCATTTTCACCACAGTCACCATCACAGTCATTTCCACCACCACTACCAGCACTTTCACTGTCCTCACTACCCTCCCCCCTCTCTTATCTCTGGCAGGTAAGGTCAGGTAAGGGTATAATAGGTTGACCAAGTCCTTCACCTTCTCACACTCACTTAGGATAGGTTGGTGGGGGTGTAAAACACGGATGCTCTCTCTCTCTCTCTCTCTCTCTCTCTCTTTACATTTCGAAAGATTTCACTAGCTTTAGACAAGGTTTCAAGGTAGTGTAAAGGAACTATTGATCACAACTACAAAATCATTAAAATCATGCATGTAAATCTCTCCAACAAATACAAAAATTAATAAATAAATAAAAAATAGCCCCAAGAAACACAGATTTAATTTTTTACTAATGTACTTTATAACTGCATTTTCCTTAATAATAAACATTGGTATTAATTTCTGGCTATCTTTTAAAATTTTCCTCTGCTATTTCAGCCCTGCATCACCCAGTTTCCTGAAAGATTAGTTGTCGGAGGGAGGGGAGGGTGGGGGAGAGAGGCATCTGCTGTACTGTAATTTTCTTGTACTTCTGTGCCTGTGGAGTACCGGTAAGTAGGCTGTTTGTGTACATTTGTAGGTACTATTTTCTGTCACTTACCAAATAGCACTCTTAAATTTTGTGTGGCATTTGGGAATTCTGTGTTATTTTCTCTCATTTGTCACCATATATATTTGTGTGTGTGTGTGTGTGTGTGAGTGAGTGAGTGAGAGTGTGTGTGTGTGTGTGTGTGTGTGTGTGTGTGTGTGTGTGTGTGTGTGTGTGTGTGTGTGTGTGTGTGCGTGTGTATTATGAATGATGATTACTATCCACGTCGTATTTCATGATAGAAAATGAGGTTATGATGATGATAGTGATTAAATTAGGACCACCTGGTTGTATTTCTCTCTCTCTCTCTCTCTCTCTCTCTCAGAAGTAGTCCACCAGGCCATCTGTCCCCTCTCATAAACACAACCTTGCAGCTTCCATATTAGCGAGAGAGGCTTTCTGAACACCTGAGACCTACAGACCTAACTTACGATAATATTTCCCGTCGAAACTAAGGTAATTTTGAAGGAATATACGTTTCACAGGAAGAACTAGATACATGAGAATATTCCGCATTTGTTCACTCCCTGTGCTTCCTGCAGAAATAATATACGATGTTTTTCCTCGTAGCCAGTGTTTATTTTTTTTTAGGAGGAAGGACAGATGGGAAGATTATGTATTTCCCTTCCTTTGACCTCCCTGCAGTGTGACTTTAATTTAGTGATTTTCTCCGTATGGCTAGTTTTGTTTTATTTTATTTACTTATTTGTTTATTTATTGCACTAGGGATGAGAGACAAACAAAACTTTCTCTCTTATCCTTTTCTTCCTTGAACAAACAGATCTTGGTGAACATGCATTACTATGACTCTTTGCCTTCCTGCCTTCCTCCTTCCCTTCCTTCCTCTTCGTTACTCTCCCTGTCCTTCTGTCTGCTGCCCTCCCTCCTTGCATAATCTCACTTTCCCTACCATCACACCTGTCTTCTTTCCCTACTTAACCTCATTTTCCCTACCATGACACCTGGCCTCCCTCCCCACCTAACGTCATTTTTCCAGCATCACAGCTGCCCCTCCTTCTCGCAACATTTTCCCTACCATCACACCTGTCTTCCCTCCCTACCTAACCTCATTTTCCCTGCCGTTACACCTGCCATCCCTCCCTGCCTAAACTCACATTCCTGGCATCACACCTGTCCTTCCTCCCTACCTGACCTCATTTACCCTACCATCACACCTGGCCTCCTTCCCTGCCTAACCTACATTACCTTACCTTCCTACATGTCTTCACACTTGTCCTGCCTTCTTCCTATCCTAACTTTAACTTTTTTGCATGCCTATCTGTCTCCATGCCTAATCCCACTTTCCGTACCTTCTGCCTTCCTCCCTACCTAACCTACTTTACCTTACCATCTGTTGTAACTACTCTTTCTGCTTCCCCTTCTTTACTCTTGCTTCCTTCCTTCCTTCTGACCTGTCCTACTTCCTTCCTGCCTAACCTGCTTTACCGTGCACACCTGTCTAACCCCATTCCTCTCTCTGCTTAACTTACGGTACATCAGCTTACCTAACTGCCTGCCATTGCATCTCTACTTCCTGCCTGTCTCCCTTCCTAACCTTCTTTACATTACTTTCCTTTCTTATTATTTTACTTAGGTGAATGTTAATGCTTTTATTAATTCATTCACTTAATTTATTGCCCCGTTTTGAGGGCATTATACACGACCCACATTCACTCCCGCCAAAACTGGAGCTAGATAAAACAAAAACGCATCGCTGTATAAACAAACATGGCTACCCTGAGTCCTCCCTCCGTCTCAACTTTCTAACCTCTAATTTTAATGCCCAGAATGACCTTAAACCTTACCCTACCACCATAAAACAGAGACAGTACAATTTTCTGTCTTTAAAAGGAGCTTGTGTAATATTTTTCGTCATCCAAGAGGTAAAGTGGGTCTTTTTAGTTGTGGCTTTAAACAGAGGTGGCAACTGTATAGTTCGGCGAGCCCTGATTCCTCTCTTCTCGGCTAAAATTTATTTGAGCATCCATTTTTGTCCCCATAAGTTGACTTGTAACTCACTGTGCCGGATTATAGCTAAAGGTATATAATATTAGTTTCTTATCTGTACATAAAACAAGTATACTTACCAATGGATGATTTAAGGGCGATAGCAGCGGGGCCAGGACTGGAGAATTCTGCCGCAATGGGTCCTCGGCGCTTGGTGGGAGTCCATACACCGTTGGTCTGGCCGCCCATCTGTCAGCAACAACAACAGCAACACTTAAACACGTTCATAACAATACTTCAACGCTCACTCGAAAGCACAATACAAATAGGATGATTAGTTGTAACACACACACACACACACACACACACACACACTGTATATATATATATATATATATATATATATATATATATATATATATATATATATATATATATATATATATATATATATATATATGTATGTATGTATGTATACATTACAAATATCTGACCAAGACATGACCAAGACCAAGGTACTCTACAGGAGTACCATCACATGGACACCGCTGCATACACTTATACGTAAACATACTTACATACAAGCACATGACCAGGCACATATCCCTCCACACACACACACACACATACACACACACACACACACACACACACACACACACACACACACACAAAACAGGCAGAGGCGAGTACAGTTATACCAATATTACGTCAGCTTTTACATACACAGACACGTACACCTGAGCTCACCTACTCCCACACACCAGCCTGCAACCAATTAGCATATTACAACACCTCATACACCGCATCCCACGCTTGTATCTCCGTCGTCTCTCCTTACATAGATGAGTAAAATCGTTTGACGGAAAGAGAAATATAATACAGAAGGCGTCGTGGTACTGAAAGGACACGTGTAGCTCCGTAATCTTTCTTTAGATGAATAAAAATAGAGTAACAAAAAAATAATAGAAGTCATTGAGGGGTTATTGGCCATAGTTTCTAAGCCTATTATCCTAAAACATCTCTTCTTCTCTCCTGTACTAAAGAGAAAATCATTTTTTTTTTATTTTTATGTGTCCGACTCTGGGCATAGGCTTCATAGCCTGCTATCAAGGCCCAGCAGTCCTCCTACATACCATACACCTCTACATGTCACCACTTTCGGCGCTAACACCCACCGTCCATATTGAATACATGCTAGGGCTGTCTCATACAGGACTGGTGTATTGGTATTAGCGGGGGTATTTTTACGACATGTCGGCGGGTCTTCTGGTAGATCAGTAAAGCCTGATTTAATGAAATTCAAATCCTTAAACTGTTCCCTGCCCCAGCCGGGATTCGAACCTGGGTCCGTTAGGACTACAGGCCACCTCTCTACCGATTGAGCCACCGCCTTGGGAGTAAACACTTATAAGACGTCAACCTACTGAAAGATTTAACTAACATATTCCTACAAGTCAACATTAACCCCGCCCTCCCTGCTTCCTCATATAGCAGTTGACAGCATCGGCCATCTGTCAGTGAGGTTAAGAGAAGAAAGAAAGTATGTTTTTGTCAGTCTAAACCGTATATTCAAAATGGGATTACTTTTTTCTCTCTCTGATCAGTCTGTCGGCCTGTACCAAAATCAGACTTTCATTTTTGGTTTTATTTATCTAAAGTAAATATTGAGAACTATTACTTCCTTTCATAGTTATTCAGCAATGGTTTTCCTTGGGTTACTGTCTTTTTTTCTCTCTAAACTAGATATTCTCTCATGGGTTTGTCTGTTTAAGCCAAATATTCCGTACAGAGCCTCTTATCAGTGTCTTATCATTGAAACTAAATAGTCAGAGTAAACCAGTATTGAAAGTTGTGTTTGTTTTTCTGTCTGAGCCAAATATTCATGAGTGGGTGTTATAGCTTCATGTCTAAAATGTGTGTGTGTGTGTGTGTGTGTGTGTGTGTGTGTGTGTGTGTGTGTGTGTGTGTGTGTGTGTGTGTGTGTGTGTGTGTGTGTGTGTAAGCCAGATATTCATAGGTGGGTGCTTGGATCTGTCTGTCCAAATTCAGTCTTCGTAATTCATATTGGAATATCGTGCCCAGTATGAGATTTGATGCAGTATTTCCTCGTAAAGTTAGTTATTTGTCTGGAGCTGAAGGGGAAAAAAGAGGAAAACAGTATGATGAAGACGAAGATGATGATGATGAGAAAGAGAAGGAAGAGGAAGAAAAGATGGAGATGCAGGTTAAGAAGGAAGAGGAGGAGAAAAGAAAAGCCTAAGGTTGGAAAGATATCAGAGTAAGCATAATAGTAAAAGAAGGATGATGATGATGATGATGATGATGATGAGGAGGAGGAGGAGGAGGAGGAGGAAGAAGAAGAAGAAGAGGAGGAGGAGGAGGAGGAGGAGGAGGAGGAGGAGGAGGAGAAGAAGAAGAAGAAGAAGAAAGAAGCAGAAAGCAAAGAGTGAAAGCAGTAAGACTGGTGTGGGTATGTTCGTGAGCAAGAGCATTAAGGGGGACTGCAGGAAATTAGGGGGGATTGCCCCCTGCCTGGCTGGCTGAAGGACGGGGGCAGGGGATAGATGTTGGGTGGGGGGAGAGAGAAAGGGTGGGATGGTGGCTGGGAGGGATGGAGGAAGGGAGAGAAATGGAGGAGATGGGTTAGGTATAGGAAAGGGTAGTGGAATAGTGCTGAACCTTGGAAGATGGAAGTAAAGGTAGGATGGTGAGGGAGGGGGAGAAATGGATGTAGAGGAGGGAGGGGGGAAATGGTGATGGAGGAGGAAGAGAGGAAGGGGAAGGAAGGTAAGAAGAAGAGAAAGAAAGGAAACGGTGGAGGGAAGGAAAAAGTGGTAGTGAAAAGTGAAAAGGAAAGGAGAGGGGAAGTAAGGGGGGAAAAGAAGAGGGTAAGGAAGAGGTGAAGAGAAAAGGGAAGGAAAGGAAGAGAGAGGGAGGGAGAAAATGGTAGGAAGGAGGAGCTAAGTGGAAAGGGTGGATGGGGTTGGGAAGGATAGTTTATGGAAAAGTTAGAGGGGTGGAGGGAAGGGGAAGGAAGGGAAAAAACAAATGAGAGAGGGAGAGAGAGAGAAAGGGAGGAAGACGAAGAAAATGGGTGGAGAGAAGAAGGGAAACAGAGACAAAGAGGGAAGAGAAAAAGGGAAGGGGAGGAGAGTGGAGGAAGAAAGGAGAGATGAGGGGAGGAGAAGAGAGAGGAGGGGTCAGACGAAGAGAAGGGAATAGCAGGGAAGAGAGGGAGGAGAGAGGAGACGAGACAAGAGGGGGGAGGGGAGGGGAGGGGAGGAAAGGGGAGAGAAGTAGGGGGAAAGGGGGGCATAAAATACTGCACAATCACCCAGACCAAAATAGATCTCTGACGCAAAATTAGACTGGGAAAAGAATGGCATTGATTTTTACACTTAATTACGTTCTGTCCATTGCCTTACGCTGCGTCTTGTGAGGGGTGCCCAAGACGTAACAGTAGATCCTTATTGTGCTTCTCTCCATACTAACCACCCCTCCTTCCGCGAAACTCCACCGTCTGTCCCTACTCAGTAACGACCCCGACGACGAAACACCACACTCCCCTACCTTGTTGCTTCGTCTTGGTGTTTTTTAATTAAGGTGATGAATAAGACGTTAATTATACCTGTTATTATATGACCTAAGAAAGGGGTCAAGGGGTGTCCATCTCTCTCTCTCTCTCTCTCTCTCTCACACACACACACACACACACACACACACACACACACACACACACACACACACACACACACACACACACACACACACACACACACACAAATCCATCGGTAGGCGGAATATGTTATAAAGATTGGATGTTTAAGAAGAAGAGTGTGTTTGCATCGATCCTGTCTTATCTGCCTTTTCCTGTCTGTCTGCCTATCTATCTGTCTATTTTTCTGTCTCTCTGTCTATTCTGCTGTAGTGTTTGTGCCAACGTGCGTGTGCTGCGCCTTGTGTTTTGTCATATTTTCAGAGCTTTAGTGTGTGAAATGGCAGGGAATGAGGAGAAAATATAAAAAGATGGGAATCTGAATGGTGGTGATCTTATATATAAATTAAATTGCCTCCTTCCCTCCCTCTTCCCCTCACGCTCCTTTGAAATTACCTCTCCTCCTCCTCCTCCTCCTCCTCCTCCTCCTTTCTTGGTACTGATTTTATTTATCCATTACTCTTTTCCATCCTCCTCTTCATGCTGTCTTTCATTCACACCTTCCTTACTATCCCTCCTTCTTTCATCTTTCTTTTCCTTGCTTCCTTCCATTGTCCTTCCTTTTTATCATTCTTTCAGTTCCTTCCTTACTTCCTTTCTTCCCTCCTTTCCGTCTTCCTCCCTCCCGCCTCCACACCAAGTTCTTTTTAAATCCCACAACATTCCTGCCTTCCCTCTTTCCTTTCCTCCTCCGTCTTTCCCTCCCTCTCTCCCTCCCTCCCTATAATACCAACCTTCACCCCCTCTCTCCCACCTCCTACCTTCCCTTTCACACATCCTCACCCTCTCTTCCACCTCCTTCCCCTCGCCCCCTTTACTCCAACCACCTCCTGTTTCCTTCCCACCTTCCCTCCCACCTCCTTTTCGCTTTTGCTATCCTATTCTTGAACCTATATAAGTAGAGGGCAAATCTGCTTGTGAATATGGAGGGAGTGCCGCCTGGAAAGGAACTCAGGGTTTGTGCTCTCTCTCTCTCTCTCTCTCTCTCTCTCTCTCTCAAAATCTCCACAGTATTTGTCTCCCTCTCATTCATTTTCGCCATCCCTCCCACCACCTCCTTTTCCCTTTCTTCCTTCCCTCTTGCCTACCTCTCCCCCCTCCCTCCACCTCTCCCCTCTACCTCCTCGCTCGTGTCAATAGTGTGTGTTGCATGTGGGACGGAGGAGGCCCACACACGCACATACAGCCACACGTACACATACCGGCACACATACAGCCAATCACTATCACAGAACGTACACATAGTCTCACTTTTACTAACACACACACACACACACACACACACACACACACACCAATGTAGGCTACATGCACGTACCGGCACGCGCACACAATCTCCTTCAGATGTGAGCATACCGACACGCACATGAAAACACATACAAAAACACGAGAGAGAGAGAGAGAGAGAGAGAGAGAGAGAGAGAGAGAGAGAGAGAGAGAGAGAGAGAGAGAGAGAGAGATTTGTGGACAGGAAAATAGAGGCTAATGGAACTAAATTATTATGTATGTAGATAATCGAACTGTAAACAGAAGAAGGAGGAGGAGGAGGAGAGAAAAATCAAGGAGGAGGAAAATGATGTGAAGAAAAAAGGTGAGTGAAAAAAAAAAACAATGAAGAAGAGGAGGACGATAGGCAAGGTGGAGAGAAGGAAAGAAAGCAGTAAGGAGGAGGAGGAGGAGGAGGAGGAGGAGGAGGAGGAGGAGGAGGGAGAGGATGACAAGAAAAAAAGAAGGCAGTAAAGGAGAGAAGGATGAAGAGGAGAGGGGGAGGAAAAAATCTAGGCAAGGTGGATAGAAGGTTTAGGCAGGAAGGCAGTAAGCAAGATGGGGTTAGGGAGGGATAAGAAGAGGGTGTTGGATGTAGGAGGAAGAGAAGGAAAAGGATAGGCAGTGTGAATAGAATGCAAGAAAGGACTAGGAGGTAGTGAAGGGGATAGGAGGATGAGGTAGGGTGGTGTAGAGGGCCTAGGAGGAAGAAAGGAGGGAGGATGTGGATAAGGAAGAGAAGGAGGAGGAGGAAAAGCGGTATGAACAGAATGTAAAAAGGGCGTAAGGAGGGTGCTGGAGGGAGTGGGTGTAGGATGAGGAAAGGTGGTGAAGTGGGCGTAGGTGGGAGAGAGGGAGGAAGAGGTGGATATGGAAAGGAAGGAAAAGGAAAGGCAGTGTGAACAGAATGAAAAAAAGGGCTTAAGGAGGGTGGTGGAGCGTGTGGGTGTAGGCTGGGGAGGAGGTGGTGTGGTGGGTGTAGGAGGCGACCTATCGATTACACAACCCCAGACTAGCTAGGTTGGTCCATCACGCAACCCATACTACACTACACTACACTACACTACACTACTGTTTACCTTCATCCTCACTCTCACCTACCACTTTGCTTACTTGAATAATATTGTTTACTAATTCTGAGCTTTTTTCTTTTTCATTCTGAGGGCTTATTTCTGATATTCTTCCCGCTTTCCCCAGACGATTTTCATTTGCCTATAAGAGTGTCCTAGTTGTGAAGGGGTGAATGAAAACTGTGATCAAACCCCCTATGAAAGAAATCGTCTGGCGGAAACAAGAGTAAATTAAAGACGTCCTCTGACATAAGGGATTAATATAATGATGGAAGTACACACAGAAAGATCTTTGAGTTGTTAAAAATCGTCTGGTGGCATAAGGAACAGAATAAAATTACATCTTAATTCCCACTTAAATGATTATTGGAGCTTGTTTATAATCTGCTACGAAACGTCTTCTCTGAGTTAAATAAAATAATTTTAGGGTCACCAGATATAGCAGACGTTATCGTACTGAAAGGGTGATCGATAAATCTGTAATGAACTTGAAGAACGGAGTTAAAGAAAAAAATATATATCGCTACCATTCTATAAAAAGTTGTTGTATTGATGGCTGAAGTTAATTATTTGAAGAACCAAACAGAAGAAAGATTTTAATTTCTTGTGTAGTAAAAAATGAGTCGCTGTTTAAGGAATAGAGCTTAAAAACAGATTACTTCATCACTGAACTGAATCATCTTTGTGTACGTTAGATCGAATTTCGTCTTGATTTGGTTCGACTCCACCCTATATTTATTCTGTATCTAATGTAAGAATGTTAGAGCCTGTGAATGTAGATAAAATGGAAACTATGTCCCCTGTTTTTGGCGGCATCATTGGTGTTTACATCCGATCGTGTTGTGTTTGTGTTTTAAGCGATATTGCCCTATATATATATATATATATATATATATATATATATATATATATATATATATATATATATATATATATATATATATATATATATATATGAGGTTGGTGGATTGTAAACTGCATAGTATGTTTTCATCATTTTTGGCATCACCTTGGTTTACATATTATGATCGTTGTGTGTCTGTTTTAAGTGACACTGCCCAGTATTTACGAGTATTTATTTATTTGTTTATTCTTTTAATGAGGTTGGTGGATTCTAAACTGCATATATTTCTTCATCCTTTTAAGCATCACCTTTGTTTACATCTGATTTGTTTGTGCTTGTGGTTCACCCGACATATATCTGTCTATCTATAGCCAGACGCCACAGTCCCGTATGTCTTTAAGATAGTTATATTACGGGGAGGGGCACTAACCCTCCGCCGACCCACTTGTTGACACGTAGGGAACACGTATGGGTTGGTTATATGGTTACCATCCAGCGTTGTAAATGGTTTCCTGGCTTACAGGAAACTATTAGGCTTAACACTCAATGTGAAGCCACCTGAATAGTAAAGATGAGCAATAATGTGATGGGAAAGTTGGGAGAAACAGGAAGAGAGGAAGACAGACACAGAACAAGAACAATAACGGTAAAGGAAGAAGTAGGCAGCATTACATCAAGTGAGTGGATGATGGTCGCTAGAACCTACCACTATGGAAAAAATAAAAATAAAAAGATAATTGCACAGAGGGATTAAAGGGGAAAAAGTACAAAAGTTAAAAAAAATGCCATTGCATTTTTCACATCTACATATAAAGTTTTCATATTCTAAAATAGTATGGACCGAAATTTACAAAAAGTGCTATATTTCATATATCTACGCATGATAACTCATCAGATTTAACAAGTTCACATTAAATGCCAAAGTAAAGTTTAGGAAAAGTGTACAGACATTTCGTTCATTGACATTTCTGAAAATTTCCGGATTTTAAAGCTTACAAATGAGATTTTTTTTTTTTTTTTTATTGTATCGGAGGTTTCTTTTCATCTACTGTATGTTATTTATTTTCCGTATTTATGTATCAGTGATGTATTTTCATTATTAATCCATCCATAATTAACAGTGATGGATATATTATGCTATTGTAGTATAACTTGGGACTTAGGCGTCGGGCTATAGATATCTGCACAATTCACATGTTGTAATACCTGTTATCAGCTCAATATCTGTATCGACAATTCGCCTACAAAAGTATCTGATATCCTCTGAGCTCAATATTTGTCACCGCCGAGGGTTTATTCTGTCTCATTGTAAACTCCATTCATATGTATCATTCGCAGAACCTTAGAACTGTCTCAGGTAAGTAAAATCCTGGTGTTAGTTGGGATAGAATTCTAGAGTTGTCCCCACTTTGAGGGAGTTAGTGGTGGCAGTATGAACATTCCAGATGTTAGGACCCAGGGACTTACGTGTGTCTTTTGCAGACTTCGTAACACTTCGCAACACTTCTTCGACAGCGATTTATCCTGCACAGTGCATCGCAGTATCCTCTTGTATGTTACTGATGCAACCTTTATCGATATTAAACCGATATAAACAACATACAACACTGATGAGGCGCAACAAGCAGAAAAAATTGCCATGGAAGAGGACCTATGAAGCTTACCATGCTACTTATAACACTGCCATCACTCAGCTGAATAAAATCGTCTGGCGTTAGCTCGAACAAAATACCGAAGGAGACGCGACCATGAGAGTTGTAAAAACTGAGGCGAAAATTTAAATATTTCCTCATATTTGGCGGCATCATCTTTGTTTACATACGATCGTCTTCTGTTTTGGTTCAGCCTGACTCCAACTGATATTTATTTTTCGTCTCACAGTTATTGTCGGCTGAAGATAATATACTTTAACTCTTTAGTATAGGAGAGATTTCATTTATTATAGAAAAAAAAATGTCTGGAAAGAGCGGTGGAAATTTAGGAAAGTGAGTTAGCCGCCAAATTTCATTCACTTCAGGGAGACCTCGTGGCTGACTTGTTCAATCTCCTTGCGAGTGTTATAAAATCCTCGAACGTGTTAGGAAGCGGGGATGGAGTGGAGGGAAGGGGGAGGGAGTCCAGTGGCTAGTAAATACAGGTGTTATAAAGCCTTGAGCGTGTTAGGAAGCGGGGATGGAATGGAGGGGAGGGGAAGGGGGTCCAGTGGTGAGTACATTCATCTGGTGTTAACTGGCCAGGTTAATAATAAGCTTACGGTACTGTTCTTTATAAGGACTTGGGTGTTCACAGTTGTGCTGACGTGTGATTGAGAAACCTCCGTAACTTCTTGATTATTATTGTTATTGTTATTTTTTTCGTTGTAATAATCATAGCACAAGTTTTAATGGCCCTGGTGTTGTTATAGTAGATTTTATTTTGTCAAAATATGGTGATCAGCGAACTGTTGATGTCCATGATTTTATTTTAATGGCAGCTTTTTGCCATAACGCGAGGATTAGCGATGTTTTAACGTCCCTGATTCCTTCATAATAGCCGTGTGTGTGTGTGTGTGTGTGTGTGTGTGTGTGTGTGTGTGTGTGTGTGTGTGTGTGTGTGTGTTAATACGATAATCATGGCCAACGTCAAATGTCCTGTATTATAATTTTTTTTCTTCAGTCATAATAATGATAGTGAACTTTTAATATTGCCTTGTGGGGATGCAACAGCCTTGAGTAGCGAGGTAAAAAAAAAAAAAAAGCTGTCGAGTCAACTAGTGTCTGGGATAATGGCGCCCACGCTTCAGGCATCCGATTAAACCCTTCCCTCAGATGATGTAGTTTATTTTATTCACTCATACACATACATTTATTCAGCTCTGGGTACATCTCTTGTGCTGGAAGTGTAGACGAGACCATATCTGACCTACTTCTAAGTCTCTTGTAGTGGAGAGGTAGATGAAGGCTGTCTCTAACTTTTCCTGTTCTAAATTAATGAAGTTTCCATCTAACCTTCCTATTTCTAAAAATCTCTTGTAGTAGAAGGGTAAGTGAAGGCAACATCAAATCTAACCAGTCCTGAAATTCTCCCTATCTAACCTCCCTGCATCGAAAAAGTCTGGTAGTGGAGGGAAGATGAAGGCTGTACGTGTATTTGACCTCCCAAAGTCTCCTATTGCATAAATCTCCTTCTTCTAACCTCCCCAAGTCTCCTGTTGTATAAGTCTCCTGCTTCTAACCCCTCCAAGTCTCCAATTGTATATGTCTCCTGCTTCTAACCCCTCCAAGTCTCCAATTGTATAAGTCTCCTGCTTCTAACCCCTACACTTCCAAGTCCCTTTTTGTAACAGGGGAGTGAGTGAAGGATGCATCTAATGTCTCCATTAAAAAAAGAAAAGAAAGAACAACCAAGCTAAATAAAATAATCATGAGGAAAGCGAAAGTAAAATTCAAAACACGTCATCGGAGTCGAGATGATAGTAATAATAATAATAATAATAATAATAATAATAATAATAATAATAATAATAATAATAATGATGATGATGATGATAATAATAATAATAATAATAATAATAATAATAATAATAACAGTAATACCCCCGAATATTTTCCTCTCCAAGATTCGTTTATGCAGGAAGAATAACTCCGAATTTTCGTAATCTTGGAAGGGTTTCAGATTTAAGGGTGTGTTTGCAAGGATTCGTTTATGCATCAAGATAAGGGAAGATAGGATACTCTCTCTCTCTCTCTCTCTCTCTCTCTCTCTCTCTCACACACACACACACACACACACACACACCTTTCCTCGCATCGCCTAATAAAAAAAATCTTGGTTGCAACACGGCACTGACTGCAGCTTTTTAAATATGCAACTGCAGACATAAATAATAATCCACTAAATAACTACAAATAATTTTCCCCAAACTTTAATCTACAGTAATTCATGTCCACCTGTTATTTTTTTTTATAAGTATACCTGTAGTCTGAATTTTCTGTTGTGTATATGTAATTTATTTTTCCTTCCTCTGTTCATCGAGAGAGAGAGAGAGAGAGAGAGAGAGAGAGAGAGAGAGAGAGGCTTTCCAGATTATCATGTAAGAGTTTTATAATTGCTGAAGTAAGAAAAAAAGCTGACTTATTTTATTTTCCGCAACTCTATTTCCAAGCTCTCCCTCACCCCCCACTCCCTCCGGCTCACCTCTACGCCCAGCTGACGCCCACGCCCACCTGTTGCCATATACGTTAACAGGAAGCCAAAATCCATTCCGTTTTTTGCCGCCCATATCCTTGAGGGCGACCACAGAAAAACAGGTGGGACAATTGTACGAGATATGGGGTGGAGTGTTCGCAGCCAAAGGGAGAGAGAGAGAGAGAGAGAGAGAGAGAGAGAGAATGTATAACGAGAATGGTAGAGACATTGAGTGGATTTTACATGCCCGCGAAAAGCAAAACAAGTGACTATCGACCAGGAAACATCTGGAACGTAATTTAAAAAGGACGAAAGATGAAAGGAAAAGGACAGTTAAGTTTACATAACGTGTGGATGATTATAGAAAAAATGGAAGTGACAAGCAGGAAACATCTGAAATTTAACTGAAAAAGATGAAGGAAGAAAGGAAAGGAACAATTAAGTATGTACAATGTGTGGATGATTATGGGCGAAAAAAAGGAAAGAGGAAATACTGCAGGCAAATGGAGAAAAGAAAATTATATTGGGTGGAGTCTGGAAGCACGCCAAAGCCAAACAAGTGACTATCGAATGGAATAAAAATATGGAGAGTTGTAAAAAAAAGAAAGAAGGAAAAAGGAAAAGAGCAATTAAATAGAAGATGATATGTAGGATTATAAGAAAAAAAATAGCCCAAAACAAGCAGCTGAAGATCGAATGGAATAAAAATATGGAGAGTTGTGAAAAAGAGAGAAGGAAACAAAGGTAAAGAACTGTTAAACATAAGATGAAATACAGGATTATAAGAAAAAACAAAACAAAACCAAGCAACTGACTATCGAATGGAGTATAAATATGGAGAGCTGTAAAAAGAAAGAATTAATGGAAAGAGACAATTAAATATAAAAGGATGTGTAGGATTATAGACAAAAGGAAAGACATACCTATAGGCAACATAAGAAAAAAAAATATTGGAACGAGGATTAGTTTTTAAAGGATGGGCAAAACCAAACAGCTGGGAATAAAAAAATCAGTTCAAATATGGAACAGTAAAATAAGAAAGAATGAAAAGAAAGAAAAAAAAAAGAGGTGAGTGAATATAAACAACTGTGGAGCAATACTGAAAAAATGAACAAGAAAATGCAAAACCCAACAGCTGGGAAACGAATACAGTACATATATGGAGCGTTACACAAAGAAACAAAAAGAAAAAGAGAAAAGAAAAAGACGAGTGAATATAGACAACTCTGGAGCATCACAGAAAAACAGAATTGAAAACGAAAATTGGGGCAACAGAAGAAAAATTATCAACTGAGAATTATAAGCCAAAGCAACAAATATAGAAAACATGAAAGGAAAATAAACATTGAAAAAAGGAAAAGGAAATTCATTGCTGATCTGTTCAAAATGGGAATCTTACAGGAAGTATTTTTATATTACGCTTTTTCTTACGGTTGGAGATTATAATAAGCTTAAGAGAAACTCGCATGGTGAAAAAGTTGAAGTTGGATTGATCAAATATTAATGTAGATTTTGTCTGTACCATCCGTGACGTTTTACATACATTCACACATACAGAGAGAACATACATACATAGAGAGAGAGAGAGAGAGAGAGAGAGAGAGAGAGAGAGAGAGAGGAATCGAACGTAAACACAGCGACATTTTACCCCAAACCGTGATAAAGTAAGACGCCCTCTCACGAGTACAACCACACACACACACACACACACACACACACACACACACACACACACACACACACACACACACACACATACACACACACACATACAGACACAATAAATGCAAACACGCCTCCTACTTTTTACCCCAAACCGTGATAAAGTTAGGCACCTCACGAGCACTCCTTATCTTGACCCCCATATCAACTCTACCGCCAGCCAGACCAAGTAAACGAAGCAGAGATAGGACTGGGGAGACAGGTATAATTAGCGGGTGTACCTGGGCAACATAAATACACCTGGAATTAATTACATTTATCACATGGACGCTGAGTTAGGGTACAAGGCAATAAATAGGCGTTGATAAATGTTTTTGTTGCATGAATGTGAAATGAATGCAAACTGTAAACATGTAATAGCGATCAGTATGCAGTCTCTCTCTCTCTCTCTCTCTCTCTCTCTCTCACCATAACAACAACTTTGTGTGTAATTTTTGGTACCCTGCTTCCTTATGCGATTCTCTCTCTCTCTCTCTCTCTCTCTCTCTCACCATAATAACAACTTTGTGTGTAATTTTTGGTACCCTGCTTCCTTATGCGATTCTCTCTCTCTCTCTCTCTCTCTCTCTCTCTCTCTCTCTCTCTCTCACACACACACACACACACACACACACACACACACACACGAGTCATCTATCAAGCGTTGGCCATTTACAGCTTAATAATTCCTTAGCAAATTACACTTGTACATATTGGGCATCAGAGAAAAAGTCTATTCTTTAATGGATCCACCTTGACGTTAACTTGCTGGCAGTGTTATTATGGAGGTCAGGAAGAACAGGGGAAGAACAAGAACAAAGGGAGAACGAGAAGATATGAACGTAGAACACAGTAAGGTCAGCGAGAAAGAGGAGAATTAGATGGCTGAAATGATTAGGTGAGAAAGATTAATGTAAAGATCAATTAGAGATCAGTATTGAAGAACAGGGAGAGAAGAAGAATGAAATATGAACGATGGAAAGAAATGAACAGGTGACCAAGAACAAATGATAATAAAAGAGAGAGAGAGAGAGAGTTGGAATACCAGAAACAAACAGAACTACAGAAAACAGCGAACGATAACCAGGAAGGAAAGCGAAAACAAGCAGGGAACAGGAAGAGGACAAGAACAAGGAGGCTCAGAGGACACTAAATGAACAACAAGAACACTAACAGGGAGAGAACACCAGTAACATGCGGCTGTCGCTTACCTTGTTAATAAAAAAAACAGCTAGAACAAGAACATGAACAGGGAGAGAACCAGATCATTAACAAGGGGAGAACAGGATCACTAACAGGGAGAGAACAAGAACATTAACAGGGGAGAACAAGAACATGAACAGGGAGAGAACAAGATCATTAACAGGGAGAGAACGAGATAATTAACAGGGGAGAACAAGAACATTAACAGGAAGAGAACTCATTAACAGGGAGAGAACAAGATCAT
>NC_137022.1:27021914-27031914 GCF_032717465.1 Coenobita brevimanus | reverse complement strand
TCACTTGAGACCACCCAGTTTCCACCCCAGTCCACCCAATGCTGTTCACTCCCACCCCAATCCACCCAGTCCCGCCCAGTGTTAATTCTGTTCGTTCATCCAATCGCATTTAATCTTCATCCCAGTCAACCCTTCACCAAGTACAGTCCACTCACATCCCAGTCCACCCGGTACACTCCACAACCAACCCAGTCCACCCAATACAATCCACTCCCATTCCAGACCACCCAATACAGTCCACTCCCATCCCAGGCCACACAATACAATCCCAGTCCACCCAATACAATCCAGTGCTATCCCAATCCACCCAATCCAGCCAGTTCCCCAGTCCACCCAATACATTCCACTCCCACCCAGTGCACCCAGTCCACATCCAGCCAGTCGCCATGGTAGCCTTAGAGGTGAACAAGTATGGGGTTTACGGCCAAGAGCTGAGGAAAAAACTGTGAATTTACCCAGACGCTGTGATAGGATGCGAGGGACAGGTGCACATGAGCCAGGATACATACACACGTACATGGACACACACACACACACACACACACACACACACACACACACACACACACACACACACACATCTCAATGTGGACTTTGACGTACACCTTTATGCACACCCACAGGTACGCTTCTCCTCACGTACACATCACTACATACCGTCATGTGCTCATCTTCTCATGTACACATCCACACACCTACATGTTCACACGAATTTTAGGAGAGAGTCAACATGTGATGATGATGGTGATAATAATGATGATGAGGATGATAGTGATGATAACGATGATGATAGTGGTGATGTTGATGTGATGGAGAGAGAGAGAGAGAGAGAGAGAGAGAGAGAGAGAGAGAGAGAGAGAGAGAGAGAGAGAGCAGGTGGTGAGAGCCAGAGGGTGAATACATGAGAATCTGATAAACACTGTGGTGAACTTGAGGAGTGAGAGAGAAGAGAAGGAGAGGAGAGAAGAGAAGGAAAGAGAGGAGAGAAGAGAAGGAGAAAGAAAGGAGGGAAGAAAAGGAAGAAGAGAAGAGAAAAAAGCTAAGGGGAAAGAGGAAGGGAGAAGACAGGAGAAAGAAGGAAAGTGAGAGGAAGACAAAAGAGAAAGAGAAGAGAGAAGTAGACTAGAGATAGAGAGAAGGATAAAAGCCAGAAGAGGAGAAAGAGAGAAGGGGAGAAGAAGAAGAAAGGAAAGAAAGAGGAGAATTAGATAGAGATGACAGAAGAGGAGATAGATAGATAGAGAGAGAGAGAGAGAGAGAGTTTTATAGAGAAGTGGTTAATAAAGAAAGGATGGAAGAAAGAAAATTCTGGATGACAGGGAGGAAATGAGAGAGAGAAGGGGAAGGAGGAAAGCATCAAGTAGAGAATAAGACGCATGAAGAGGAGGAGAAGGAGGAGGAGGAAGAGGAGGAGAAGAATGAAGGTTAAAGGAGATGAGGAGAGGGGAAGAATGCAGTGGAGGAGGAGGAGGAGGAAAGAAAAACAATCAAGAGGAAGAGGAGAATGAAGGTGAAGGTAGGGTTGGCAGTTTTTAATCAAGGCTGGAGTTAGTGCTGGCCATTTCACTTACGCCCATAGTAATTCAGCTACGCCCATACACGCCCACGACCACATTAACCCTAGCTACACACACACACACACACACACACACATGCCTACGCCCACACATGCCTACGCCTACATAACACGTCTACACGCCCATATTCAACCCACCCTACGCCCACATTAAATCATTTCACGCCCACGCCCGTACTTAAAGTTGACACCATATACCTCTTCCTCTTCCCCGTAGCCTCCCCCCTCCCCCCTTCCCGAGCCTCTCCTCCCCTCTTTTCTCTTCTCATTGCTCTTCATGTTTCGACTCTCTCACTCCCTTTTTCCTTCCCTTCTTCCTCTCTTTCTCCAGCTTCATCTCCCCATCTCTTTCCTTATCCCCTTCAATTCACATCTTTTCCTCTTTTCTCTCCTCTCCTCTCCTCTTCTCTTTCCCTCCACATCTCATCCTCTCCTCTTCTCTCTCTCTCTCTCCCCACACCACATACCTCACGCCCCTCTTAAGCTAATACCCCTCTACACCTGCCCCCCCCACGCCCACACTACAGTCAGACCAGTTCAGAGGTTATCACATTCTCAGTTCACCACCACCACCATCATTATCCTCATCATCGCGGTCGTTATCACCATCGTCATCATTTTCATCATTGTACTCGTCATGATCATTATCATTACCATTATCACCATCGTTGTTTTCGTCGTCTTGTGCGAAGTTAAAAGTATGCCATCCAGGGCCGGATCCAGCACTTTCAAAAAGGGGAGGGGCGTGATTTGTAGCAGAATTACCACTTAATGCATTTTAGTAATAAAAATATGAAACTTCACTTTTATACACCACTTTTATTCAATATAGTACAGACAAATGCATGAGCAATAAGATATTCGCTGCATATATTTTGGTAAATAACAATGCTTTTGTTACAAGTCATCATTAGTTTGCCGAAAGTAGAGGGCTGGGGGGTGGCGTACACCCCCCAGCCTTCCCCAGTTCATGTCTGCGGCATCGTACTAAACTCGATTGACGTCGTCGTATATAAGTGCTTAAGCCTACCAGAGTACGGGGCATTAAAGCAGTAAAACTTGTTAATCAAAGTTAGGTTCAGTTTAATTGGTCGTAGAGGGAGTTTTATGCGACTTTCATGGCCATGGAGTATATATTATTGAGAGGAGAGACAGTTAAGGCATTAGTAGTTACAACGGAGAAAGCAGTGGAATTAGAGTAGGCTATATTCTTTACGATGGGACGGAGTGCCTACGCCTTTGCTATTATTTTCTTATTTTTAATAGTGTAGGGGCCCATACCTGTTCTAGAGGGGGATGGAAGTGTAGCTGTTTAGGGATTCTGTAGTAGTGGCAGTAGGTTTGTGATGATGATAATGATGATACACACCCCAAACATGAGCTGCCTAATATGGGTAAGCAAACACAACAAAATTCCTCCTAGCTTATGTTCTCGTGTTGCTTCCTTTAGTGTCAGCTTCAGAGAGGCGTCAAGAGTGGTATCCCTGCACCAGGAAGACAACACTAGTACTAATATAAGCTCGAGCTGTTTTCATGTAGCTTGTCTCTGGTTGTGCATAATGATCACATCTTAAGGATGTTACGTTTGGTGTAGGCAATCCAAATACAGAACGTGTCCAGTCATAGTCTGCCCATAATAGGCCATTCGTCAGTGCTCAAGGGATCTTCTGTTTTAATCACTGGCCGTCACATCACTTACTGCCGCCTCTTTCTCTCTCTCTCTCTCTCTCTCTCTCTCTCTCTCTCTCTCACACACACACACACACACACACACACACACACACACACACACACACACACACACACACACACACACTGTCACTGGCGTAGTTACCCTAGTAGTGAATGGATGAAATAAAAGATAAGATAATGCGGGGTAATAGGCGAGCCGTCAAGTACGTTATATCATTTTTAAAATCAATTTTTGCTGCCTGTAAATGGACCTCACTATCTTCCCTCTGTTTACTCAGCTGTCAGTTTTTCTGCTTGTGGGCAGATACGAAATATTGTTTTTCCCAAAAATTACGCAGAGATCTTTTTGTCCTTGACTATAAGTAGGTGTGACATATAGTGTGGGAGGAGCAAAATGAGAGTATTTTCCCAATAGAAGTCTAAAAAACGCTTTCCTGGCTTTCTCGGTGGCTTGCCATTGGCTGTGTATGAGATGTGTTAAACCCCAGTTGGCAACAGGTGCCTCCATTGTTTGTGTATGGCTGGAGATTACACTTAAGACAGCCTAGTGGCTAGTTAGCCGGAAGAGGCGGAGTAAGGCTACTTCGTAAGCTCGAGGACCTTGCAAGAGAGTCACTTTTTGTCACGTTACACTTCTTGTCATATTTTGCTGCACTTTTCCACATATTTTCACACATTACCAAACATAGTTACTTTGATTACAAAACACACTTTGTGCACCATTTCCCATTTTTGGTTCACCTCCATTTAACAATAGTGTGTGGATTATATCTGGATTATACCATCGACGAGTTCTCCTAGTTCCTCAAGCTCTATGAATACTCAGTCTCCATTGATTGTAATCTGGCTAGGTAAGAAATATTCGTTTCATATTTGTATTCTGAGGCCTATGTGAATTCCCATTTTTAAAACGAATCCTGGTTTCTTCTTTGGTGTGTGTATGTTATAGTGGTATGGTAAAGTAAGTTAGTTATCTTGTGAGCTTTTCCTTATCCCTTTTGGTGATTAATTAAGAGTGCACCGTAATGTATACCCCCATAACAACACACACACACACACACACACACACACACACACACACACACACACACACACACACACACACACACACACCATCAATCCTAGGACACCTCTTTTCTCTTATCAATCTCCTGCAGCCACCTGACGATTTTCCTTACCTCAAGAGATAAGAAATAGAGGAGGTTAGATATAGCCTTCATTTAGTCTTTCACGATTAGGGCGTTCGTCGTAAGCTGATAGTACGAAGAAAATTAAAGAACGTGCTCAGTCACATTGTACCTTAATAAGTACTAGGTCAGTGATTAGGAGATTCATACTCTGCCTTGATCACTGGCCATCACATCCGCTGATGCTGGCGTGACTGCACATTAGAATTAGTATCAATGCCCTTCACACTATACTCTTTCCACACTAACTTGATCAAAACTCGCCCTCTTTCTGCCTTAAGCGTCAGGTGGTAAGAACTGCACACTTTTCGTTCCAACGACCTGTAACTGCCGTCACTCCATCTTGACTGCCAAGTTGTAAATAAGATATACACTCTTTCCACACTGATTTGGTCTGAACTTGCCCTCTTTCTGTCTTATTTGTCAAGTTGTAAAAAGTATACGCTTTTCACTCTAACTTGACCTAAAAGTACCATCTTTCCACCTTGAATGCCAGGTTATAAAGAAAACACTCTTTTCACTTTAACATGACCTAAAATTGCTACCCCTTCTTCTTGAATGCCAACTTGCAAGAAGTAGATTAACGCTTAAATATGATCCTAGTCAGCAAGGGGTACTGTGGAAAGGTGTAGAGAAGTGGCATTACCTTAATCTGCGACTGAGGTATGTCACATAAGCTACAGAAGAACGAAAATTTGGATCATGTTAAGGTGAAAGAACCATAGTGACAATTCAGTGCCTTCCAGTATCAATTACCCAGTCTTCCATACTTATTAATGTCCACCTGTCTTTCGCCTACACACCCCTCGGAGGCGGTAACAGTCCTCGTCAGATCAGATCAGTGTCCTCTCACCCACGCTGATCGGACCAGTAACAGTGCCCCCCAATACCAATCAGCCCCAATCTCAAATATCCGGCCTCCTACACTCGCCACCAATACCCCTCTTCTTACTTCCATGTGAAGAAGGATGATGATGAGGAAACTTCTTTGTGCATTGATGTTTGTGAATTAAGTTCAGACACCTCAATGCTCTCCCTCCTTTCCATTTCCAGATACTCATCAGTACTTTTTTTTTTTTTAAATTCTAACTTGGCCCAAAACTGCTATCTCTCAATCTTAAATGCTGAGCTGTAAAAATAGATTAACACTATGTATGATGCTTGTCAGGAAGTAATGCAATGAAAGGGATGTTGACTCATAGAACAATCTTTTTTTGCCAGTGAGCTACGTGAAATAAGCAACAGCAAGACGAAAATATGGGTCAAGTTGAGGTGAAGGAACTATATCGGAGGCATCGTTTCATCCCCAAGTACAACAGTGCCAGTGTCACTAAGTTTCCACCCTTGACTAATACCCATCAGAGACAGTAACAATGCCTCCTAATATCCAGCACTTATCAGACCAGCCCTAATACTCGCTGGAGCCACTAACAATTGCCCTCCGTCAGCACCGCAATACCCCTCAGACCAGTACTAATCTCCTTTATACCCCCCAAACATCAGACCAGTACAAATGCCTTCTCTCAAATGGCCAGATACCCATTAAAATAAGTAACAATACCTTCCCCCATACCCAATACCTCTGAGACCAATACAAATGCCCCCAATACCCAGGAGCCGCAGCTATCAATTACCCAGCCTCCTACACGCAAAGGTGCTGCATTGACCGGCCGGCCGCTGCACCCTGTGTGGGACGAGAGGGCGGGGGCGAGTAGGGGACGAGAGCATTAGGGAACAATAGCACACCTGGCCATCAGATATTTAGGGGACGAATATATTAAGGAATCAGAATATTAAGGTGAGGGGTCAGGGTAGAGAGCACTGGAATACTGGAAATGTGTGTGTGTGTGTGTGTGTGTGTGTGTGTGTGTGTGTGTGTGTGTGTGTGTGTGTGTGTGTGTGTGTGTGTGTGTCATATTAATACCTTGGAGTGCTGAAATGAATAAATAACCACCCATTTATAAATTTCTGTTGTCAAGTTACGAGAGAGGAGGTCTAGCTAGGACAATACTTACGTGAGGTTCGTTTGCAAAAGGAAAAGAGGAATATTAAATTAAGGAGGCAGAAAGGTAGAGTGCGTGTGGAGGAGGAGAAAGACGAAGGGGAAAAAAATACGAGTAAAAAGCTGTTGAGTGCGTGGGAGGTTGAAATTATGTGCTTGAGAAGTGAAGAGTGTGTTGGGGGAGGTAGGAGGGAAGAAATGGCAGGTTAGAGAAGGGTGTGTGTGTGTGTGTGTGTGTGTGTGTGTGTGTGTGTAGTAGGTGTGGGAGTGGCTGTGAGAGAGAAAATATGCAGGTGAAGAGGTAAAGAGTGCGTGTGGGTGTGAAGGGGATAAGGGGGGGACCAGAATATCAGGAGGGAGAGAGAGAGAGAGAGAGAGGGAGAAAGAGTTGAAGGAGTTGTGTGTGTGTGTGTGTGTGTGTGTGTGTGTGTGTGTGTGTGTGTGTGTGTGTGTGTAAAAGAACAGACTGAGTGGAAATAAAATACACAAAAGGTGGAAGCGAGAGAGAAGTAAATAAAAGAAACAGAAAAGGAAGAAGAATTTAACCAAAACTGAGCATAAATATAATGAAAAAAACGAGGAAAAAAAAAAAGAAATATGAAGCTTAATTAATGTTGAAGGATTGAAAGTGAAAGGTGGTAATTGATGGAGAGAGAGAGAGAGAGAGAGAGAGAGAGAGAGAGAGAGAGGAGAGGGAGAATCCATGAAAGGGCAAGGTGCAAAGCTGAGAGAGAATGCTGAGTAACCTAAATCGTAAGAATGGTCCTGAGAGAGAGAGAGAGAGAGAGAGAGAGAGCCGTGATACCTGCTGGTGGGATGATAAAAAATAGTGAGGGCGGCTGTGAGTCACTGAGGCTGCCATAAAGGGCTCTCTCTCTCTCTCTCTCTCTCTCTCTCTCTCTCTCTCTCTCTCTCTCCCTCTCCCTCTCTCTCTCTCTTCTCCATCTTATAATTCCTTCTCTCGACTCCCTACCCCTTCTCCCCTCCCTCTTCTCCCCTCTCGTCTCTCCTGTCCTCTCCTCTCTCCTCTTCTCTCTTCTCCTCTCCTCTTCTCTCTCCTCGTCTCTCTTCTCCTCTCCTCTTCTCTCTTCTCCTCTCCTCCCCTCTCCTCTCCTCTCCTCTCCTCTCCTCTCTTCCTCTCCCCTCCTCATCTCTCCTCCCCTCTCCTCTCCTCTCCTCCCCTGCCTTGCCCTGCCTCCCTTCTCAAGCAGGTGCTGTACCAGGGATGACAGGCAGTAATGGGGTCACAGGAGGGTGAGGCAGGGGTTAGGCAGGTGGTAGGGTTGGGGAGGGGGTAGGCAGGTGGCAGGGGGTTGGGGATAGGCAGGTAGTAAGGTTAGGCAGGGGATTCAGCAGGTGGTAGGGGTAGGGGTAAGGCAGGTGACAGGTGGTAGGGTTAGGTAGGGGGTAGAGAGGTGGCAGATGGTAGGAGTTAAGTACAGGAGAGACAGGTGGCAAGGGGTAGGCAGATGGCGGGGAGTAGAGGTAGGCAGAGGATATGGGATAGGCAGGGGTTAGGTAGGTGGTAGGACGTAGGGGTTAGGCAGGTGACAGAGTATAGTGTTAGGCAGAAGGTAGGGGGTAAGGAAAGTGAGAGGGGGAGGCAGAAAGATGCCTGAGGTGGGCAGTAATTAAATAGGCAGGTTAGGTATGTTGGCAGTGATCTCTCTCTCTCTCTCTCTCTCTCTCTCTCTCTCTCACACACACACACACACACACACACACACACACACACACACATAGACGGAGGTGGTAACCCTCTTAGTGCCCTGAAGTCTGGCCGCCCACAGGTACACATTTACACACACACACACACACACACACACACACACACACACACACACACACACACACACACACACACACAAAGTTAGACTGACCCCGCCCTCTATCTCACTGAGTCACCCGGAGAGAGAGAGAGAGAGAGAGAGAGAGAGAGAGAGAGAGAGAGAGAGAGAGAGAGCAATATCCACCATTGGAGCATAATTTCTCCATTAACCTGTACGTTCATCATCAATATCCGGACTATCATCATCAACCACCAATCCGTACCATCATCATTAGCCGCCACTGCCACCACCACCATCATTATATTGTCATCATCATCATTATCATCTTTGCCACCACTTTCATCGTCATCATCATCATCATCATCACCAATGCCAGTTCCTCCTTCTCCTCCTCCTCATCATTATCATCATCATCATCATCATCATAGCACAATACCTTTCCCATCATCATAGTCATCGCTCTTCCCTATCCCCCATCGACTGTTTCCCCGTTTCCGTACCAGCTCTCCAGACTTGCGTAATTCTTCCCTCTCTCCCGTTCCTATCTTGCGTCTTCCCGTCATTCCCTTCCCATGCGGTCACGCAAGCACTGTCCAATAAGCAGTTACTGGGACTGAGCTTTTTTTTGACCTGACTGAATCCGTCACGAGAGCAATTAGTGACACGATATAATTTCAGAATGAAAAAGAAAACTGTAAACAATAACTGACAAATAATACAAGAAGCACTGAGTATGAGAATAATATAGTACTGAGTTAAAAGTTAATGTTATTGCTTAACCCTGGTCTGTCAAGCCGAGCAGACCCGTCAACCGCAAGTAAGCATCTACTTTGGGGTCGTCTTGATGCACAGAGCCACCACTTGTAGGCTTCTCGTCAGCGTCTTTGAGTAAAAGTAGTGATAAGAAAACGAATATAAAAACTAATATGAGATTCCTTACTTTATCTCTGGCTTTACACTTTTTTGGTACCCTTAGCTGTACAGTCCCTTAATTTCTCGCCTGGCTTTACGGTCAATAAATTCCATGGTTAGCTTTAGGGTAATTGAATGTTGCTAGAATCTGCTAGAAATTACGTCATCGAACTGAAACTTAACTATTTAGCTTTACGATCCCTTAGTTTCACAATTAGCTTTGCAGTCCCTTAGCTTGACGATTCCTTAGTTTCTCTCTCTCTCTCTCTCTCTCTCTCTCTCTCTCTCTCTCTCACACACACACACACACACACACACACACACACACCTGTATTATCCTTGAAGTGTACGTAAATTAATATAACATCCACTCATATTATAATCTGTTCGCTTGGCCTTCACACGCATATTATCATCATTTTTTTCAAGGGTATTATTACACAGCGCATATCGTTAGGTTTTTGTCACAACCACAGCTCCCACTTGCACCGCTAGAGGGCTTCAGTGACCGCCAAACCAAGGATCAAAAATAACTCGCCAAAACATCATCATCATCATTATTATTATTATTATTATTATTATTATTATGAGGACAGTTTCGATCTACGGTATGATATTCTTATTTCAGCTTACCTATAATATTCTCGCTATTTCTAGGCGTTTAAAAGTTAATTACAGCTTCCATTAGCCTTATGAAGACTGATATCATAACTTACTCTCGTTACCGCCAAACTACGTACAGTATTTTATTTTTTCCTGCGTAGGGGTGAGAGTTAACAGTATAAACCACAGAAGTACTCAAATTTACATCAAGGTTTCTCTTTATTAAGCACGATGGGAA
>NC_137022.1:27001914-27016914 GCF_032717465.1 Coenobita brevimanus | reverse complement strand
ATATCCTTCAACACAGCATGCAATATCCTTCAACACAGCATCCAGTCCTTCAACACAGCATGCAATATCCTTCAACACAGCATGCAATATCCTTCAACACAGCATGCAATATCCTTCAACAAAGCATCCAGTCCTTCAACACAGCATGCAATATCCTTCAACACAGCATGCGATATCCTTCAACACAGCATCCAGTCCTTCAACACAGCATGCAATATCCTTCAACACAGCATCCAGTCCTTCAACACAGCATGCAATATCCTTCAACAAAGCATCCAGTCCTTCAACACAGCATGCAATATCCTTCAACACAGCATGCGATATCCTTCAACACAGCATCCAGTCCTTCAACACAGCATGCAATATCCTTCAACACAGCATCCAGTCCTTCAACACAGCATGCAATATCCTTCAACACAGCATACAATATCCTTCAACATAGCATGCAATATCCTTCAACACAGCATGCAGTATCCTTCAACACAGCATCCAGTCCTTCAACACAGCATGCAGTATCCTTCAACACAGCATCCAGTCCTTCAACACAGCATCCAGTCCTTCAACACAGCATGCAATATCCTTCAACACAGCATCCAGTCCTTCAACACAGCATCCAGTCCTTCAACACAGCATGCAATATCCTTCAACACAGCATCCAGTCCTTCAACACAGCATCCAGTCCTTCAACACAGCATGCAATATCCTTCAACACAGCATCCAGTCCTTCAACACAGCATGCAATACCTCACAAAACAATCAATAAACCTCAAACACACACCCGGCTGAATGACCTTGCAAGTCGTGAAGCAAGAAAACAAGATGCTAAAGGAAAAAACAGAAAAAAAACAAAAGAAAAAGAACTGAGAGGGAATTAAGAACCAAAAACAAAACAAAAAAACAAAAATAACTGAGCCAAAAAGTAAGATGCAGAAAAAAAGAAAGAAAATGAGAAAAAAGGAAAAATGTACGAGCCGAAGTGAGACAGCAATTTAATATACCTTTTTCTGACCACGCGAACCTTGTCAATACATTAGGTCTATTTTAACCCCTTCACTGCGAGGGTGTCATTATTGCTTTATTTTCCTACCTCCAGACGATTTTATTAAGCTTATATGAACCTTTTGGAAGCAAGGGAATTATAGTCTTTATTATATCCTTCAGTATGAGAGGCCTAGTTTGACATTGCCACACGGATGAGATGGAGGGATAGAATGGAGAGAGATAGGAGAGACAGGAGGAGAGAGAGATATGAGAGATAGGAGGAGCGAGAGAGATGTGAGAGAAGGGAGTATAGAGAGAGATAGGAGAGAAGGGAGTAGAGATAGATATAGGAGAGAAAGGGAGTGGATAGACACGGAAGCTAAAAATAGGAATTAACAGTATCCCCGAGGGTAAACTTTCCGATATTTCCAACATTCCAATTTTTTTCACTGCCTTATGAATTTTTTTTTATTGTACTTCCAGACGATTTTATTTATGTAGGAAAATTTTCGTCCTGAAGGGGTAATTTCTTTTGTCTTCTGGGGACGGCTCAGTGTTGTCAGTACTTGTCCTGCATCATTTATTAATTTTCTACTCCCAGTGCCTCATCCGCGCCCACACCGGCAGACTGAGCCGTAATCGTAACACAGGATAGCATCTGGTGTTCCTACTGGAGTGGTATTTTTGGACTGTTCTATATATACACTTTATTAACTACTGTAACCAAGGGGCAGGGTCATCGTAGTGAAGCGGTTATTTTTGTTCCACTCAGGCTCCTACGACTCTCTCTCTCTCTCTCTCTCTCTCTCTCTCTCTCTCTCTGGTCTGAATAAAATCGTCTGGCGTTAGCTGGGGGTAGAATGAGTTGCACCAACCATGAGAGGGTTAATGGGGCCCAATATTGACACTCAGGTCCTCATAGCACTCGTAGCTGAATCATACAGTCTGGCGCTAGCTGGAAGTGATTAATGGTGTAGTCCATTCACCTTAATTTGGCCCAGATTTTCGCCCTTTTGCAACTTATTAGTCCCATACCGATCAAACCGGTCGGAGACTACAGGTTTGCGCGGTTCCGTCAGTACGTCCGTCAGTAATTTCGAGTCCGCTCCGTAACTTCCACATGCATGGACAGATTTTGATATAACTTTACACAGTTGTTCCCTATACCATGATGGTGTGCGGGCAACAACCAGCCAAAGTACATACGTATTGCTATCATACCTACGTTGTATACACAGCACATATGTATGGTTATCATCCGGTAGGGGACTTTGTATTGCATGACAGTACTAGACACCTGTTTCACATAGCTCTGGGGCAGAAAAAGACCTTACTGCAACTGCACATCCATTGCTCTGCACTTCTTCAAGACTAGCATTAAATTCCAGTGTTAATCTATTGTTACAACTCAGTATTCAAGATGGAAAGGTGGGAATTTTAGGTCGTTAAAGTGATCTGGGTATAATAGCGTTGTCGCCACCATGAGAGAACTAATATTCTCGTCTGTAATATTTATTCAAAGTGTCAATTACTAGACTTATCCCGATCATCACAGGGTAAATATTTTCCTCTGTGACTTAGGCGAACTGTGTATAATAAAAAAAGGTGTACTCCTGGTCTGACTAAACATGTCTTTACAGAAGATAATTTGATATTCCGCGTCAATTAGTGTAAGGCCCATTGCAGTATCGGACCTTCTTCTGGGAGGGAGTCATTGCCAGAATATACCTTTACTGATGCTGGCCATGTACTCAGCAGGAAGGGATGTGTGTGAGTGAGAGGGCAGGGTATGTGAAGGTGGAAGTGTTTGTGTGTGTGTGTGTGTGTGTGTGTGTGTGTGTGTGTGTGTGTGTGTGTGTGTGTGTGTGTGTGTGTGTGTGTGTGTGTGTGTGTGTGTCGGAGTCTGTAAAAAGGGCACACTGTACTTGAAGCACCACTTACAATCTCCACCATAATAGACTCGAGCTTTAAGTGGGAATATGGGTCGTACACAGAAATGAATTGCGCAAAACATGCCACAGAGCATCCTAAGTCCACGAGAATTCAAGACAACAGTACGTGTCTAATGGAGGTAAGCTACTCAGGAAGGGGTGTCACGGAGCCTTCTAAGCCCATGGGAATATAGAAGAATAATTGCGTTTAAGAAAAATAAGCAAGAAGAGGTACAAGAGAGCCTCCTCAGCCCACGAGTAAACAAGTGGAGTTAGTTTTGAGTGTCAGGGAGCCTCCAAGGCCCACGATAATTCATCATCAGTATATTAAAGCGTCATACGTAAAAAGTTACCCAGTTAATAGGTAAAGAAGTGGTGACAGGGAGCCTCCAACGCCTACTAGGAAGCATCGTCATTATATTAAATTGTCATACGTAGAAACTCATGTCATAAATTGATAAGGAAGTGGTGACAGGGAGCCTCCAACGCCTACGAGAAAGCATCAGTACTTTAACTTGCCATATGTAGAAATTCATACAGCAAATTGATAAAGAAGAGATGTCAGGGAGTCTCCAAGGACTACGAGAATACGACCTAAATTTGCAGTGATGAACAATGGAACAAACAGGTGCGTGGAGAAGAGGCGAGTGGAGCAGCATACGGAGGCCAGCCAAGTGGAACGCCGACTGCATACACGATACCTGCAATATTACATCACTCCACGCACGACCTTCCACCTTACAACATCTAAGCTGTTTTCTCTAGTAATTAAATATGCGAAACGGAACACACTCGACCTGGAAGACGAAACACACTCAGCTTCCTCCCTTATAACATCAAAGCTAAAACATAATATTCCCAATTCATCAGGTATACAAAACCGAAGCCACTCGATATGACAAAGTGTTTATCGTAATGTATGTCGTGGAGCGCTGACTGCAAATGTTACGTTACACCGCACGACCATCTACCTTATAACTTCTAAACACTATTTTCTCTAGAATCTACGGTATAAAAACAATCATGTAGACGAAATATAACACTCCGATTGACAAAATAATTACAGTATTAGCGTGGATTTGTTTTCATGTGAGGGAACCGGGCCACTCCTCACTGATATACTGTCGTGGTTGCTTAAAATTCGACGAGTCTTAGGTTGGAAGCTCCCTAACACCTTTTCCTTAGCGTTTTATTCTTGGATATGGGTGGTTAATATACTCCTGTACGTTATTTATGCCGAGTATTGGAAGGATTTATGCACAGAACAGGGCGGAAAGGTGTAATAAACAAAATAAATCGTTCAGGAAAAGGTGTTAGGGAGCTTCCTCAACCGACGAGAATGGGCCTTAGTTATGGGGTAGGTACGAGTCTCCTTGGTTACTAGTCAAACCTACCCTCCAGTCTAACTATGCTTGGCCTTAAACCTAATTGACAAGGGGTAGGGATCTTTGTCAGGTTGGAGTAAATGCACTATAGTTATAACGCCATTCACACATAACCTCTGCCTGTCTCCCAGTGGTAAGCAAAACTGTATGTAGTCAAGCAAAGTTAAATAGATTGTCGACAAGGATTACGGGTTAAAAGTCTATTACTGACACAGCGCCATTTTCTGTCAAGGGGATAGTAATTTGGCCTGAGAGTATGGAAAACGGAGAAATAATAATAATAATAATAATAATAATAATAATAATAATAATAAGAGTAACATTCAATATCACACGTATCTAGCATCTCATCTTCCTTTTTAAAGTGCCATCCTGGTGCCACAGAGAATGTATGACGAGTAATATTTTCGCTTACTTAAAAGGAGGTCTTGAATTGACAAAAATATGGGACAGGTACGAGTCCACACACACACACACACACACACACACACACACACACACACACACACACACACACACACACACACACACACATACACATACACACACACACAGGTCTCTTTCGTCTACGTAAAAAATCAGCTTTGCATAAATAACAGAAGTGCTTGAAATTGTGGAAAATATAGAAAAAGGTCATCACACGAAGTCCATTTCCCCTACGTTATAGAAAATCAGTCTTGCATACGTAACAGAGGCTCAAGAAATATTATAGGATGGCAAATAAAAAAATGACCAAATATTACATCACAGTCACACTCGACATTCAAACACTCTTTCATCACCTGATACAAAAATAACACCCAGATTTCCCCTCCAGCATCCAAATATCACCGCATACGTTATTGAAGGTGGTGAAAAATGGGATATAGATGTGGTTAATGGTGAAATATCCTTACCTTTGAACGCATGTAGGGGTAAAGTGGAGGAGCGAGGGAGCGAGAGTCCTACCGACACGACGGCAACTCACTGACTGACTGGACTGGATGGACCTGGATCTTTCTGTGCCCAGTCCTCCCTCCCTTCGTTGAACAGGTGGGGAGGAGGGATGGCAGAGAGAGGGAGGCAGGGAGGGAGAGACAGATGGGGAGTGGATGGAGGGCAGAAGGGAGAAGGATTGAGGGAGGGATCGTGGAGAACGAGGGAGTGATGGAAGAAGGATAGAGTGGGAGTGACAGTGAAAAAAAAGAAAGAGGCAGATGGGGAGGAAGGGTAGATGAGGACGAGATTGGGGTTGAGGAGGAAGGAGAGACAGAGGGGAGGTGGCTTGTGGGGGGAGATGTTGAAGATAGAGGGAGGAATTGAGGAGAGGGGGGATGGAGAAAGGGGTGGATGAGAGAGAGGGGAGGTGGCATGGAGTGGGAGGGAGGTGATGTAGGGGATGAGGATGGGGAGAGATATGTTATGGGAAAGAAAACCAGAAGGGAATGGGTGGAAACTGAAGACATGGAATGAGAGGGACGAAGAGATAGATGAATAGATAAACAGACAGACACATAGATACGCGGAGGGGGCCCTCAATTCGTTCTTTTATTATTCTAAACACTTCAGTTTGTGCCGTTCCCTCATTTCATCACCAGTTCACCTCAGACTTGTTACGGCTGTTGCTTGGATATATACCTCCAGACACCTGCATTTTTTCTCTTTGAATTTAGACCTTTTAAAGGGTTTTATGGGGTCAAAGGTCAACCGTACTAGCGTATTGTAAGAAAGTGTAGCACAACGATTCCGCAGTTAAAATTTTGCGAGATGTGGGACAGTCACCCGTTTGAGTGTTAGAGATTTGTTGTGTAGACCCTCCTGCATTCACTTGGGAATATTGCCAGTCTTTAATTATATTGTTGTTACCTTCAGGCCACTATGATCAACTTAAGGAGAGATATCAGATTATGAGGGGCTAATGGCGTCTGTTGTTTCTTATATTGTAAATACAGATGATTTTTTGAATTTTCAAAAGTAAATGAAGTCGTGTGGAGATAACACGACTAAGAAAAACACGTCATCGCAGTGATGGCGTTAAAAATAGGAACCTCTGGCTTTATGGGGGTCGGGTTTACTACACCTGTACGCTAAATAAGAGGGGTAGGGGGGGTTGCCAGCCTCTGATTCCTTTAAATGCCATTTGTTACACAGGAAATACATCAATAGCATATTCTCCCATGTGCCCCTAGGATATATTCATGTTCTTTACGTGTATTTGTTAATATTTTTTTCATGGAGACATCCACTTATTCTTCGCGTGACGTAGAGACAACTGGCTTAAAGGGTCATTTATTAACAGTAAAACTAATGAAATATCTCGACTTTGAATGCTACCTAGCCATAGTGTGTGGAAAATTAAAACAAAGAGACTTAATATTGTAAAGTTATGTTTTGTGAGCTTTAAACATTTTCCTACAGCCAGAGAGAGAGAGAGAGAGAGAGAGAGAGAGAGAGAGAGAGAGAGAGTTAACCTAAATGGAAAAAGAGGGAGGAGAGGTAAGATGAATCAACGTAGAGGGAGGAGGGTATAGTGCTTCAAAGGCCACACTTCCTTATATTACCACTGGGCCAGATCGTGTGTGTGTGTGTGTGTGTGTGTGTGTGTGTGTGTGTGCGCAATATGGAGCGGTAGGGAAGGCTTTGTGTGTGTGTGTGTGTGTGTGTGTGTGTGTGTGTGTGTGTGTGTGTGTGTGTGTGTGTGCAATATGGAGCACTAGGAAAGGCTTTATATGTGCGTATGTGTGTACATGTGGGGGCGTTCGTACCTAATTATATTTTTACAGGGCTGAACCACACCTATTATATCAAGTCTTCTGTCACTATTTTTATTACTTTATAATTTACTGTTATTATTAGCACACAACTTCATATCTTTGCAGGTTACAAGGCCCATATTCTCCGTAACACCTCTTCCTTGGTGATTTATTTTAAGATATGGCTTGGTGATATAATTCTGCACGTCATTTATGCAGAAGACGGCGATACTAGAATGACCTAAGCAACACAGGATGGTGGTAAGGTGTAATGAGCAAAATAAATCGCTTAGAAAAAGGTGACTGGGAGCTTCCTTAACCAAAAAGAATACGGATCCAAGCGTTACATAGGGTGATAATCTGGTGTGGTTAGGAAGCCTATTAACACCCTTTCTTTGCCGGTTTATTTCTGATTCTGCTCCGTTAATATATTCTTGTGTGTTATCCATGCAGTCTATATCCACAGTAAACATTAGAAAAAATAAAGGAGATATATTAATGTGTAGTTTGGAAAATAAATCGCTAAGGAAGGGGTGACAGGGAGCTTCATCAACTAAAACCATCATGTTTATTTATTTCGTTTTACTCTGGAATTTCTGTCTGTGTTCTTCCACGTCTGTTTGTTTATACGATATCGTCTACCTAGCCTGTTTCCTTCCTTCCTGCTACACACTTCCGCAACGTTATCTCATCTGACTTATTTTTTCTGTGTTCCTGTGAGTGTAAATCGTCTTATCCGTCTCTTCGTAGCAAATATAACTCAGCCTAGACATCCATCTTCTGGCTGCTCTTTGCACTTTTGCGATTGTGTGTGTGTGTGTGTGTGTGTGTGTGTGTGTGTGTGTGTGTGTGTGTGTGTGTGCATGGAGCGCTAAAAAGAGATATGTATGTATGTATATTTGTTTTGATGTATGTATATATGTATGTGTTCAGTATTGAGCGCTAAAAAAGGATATGTATGTATGTGTGTAAGTATTATGTACGTATGTGTGTGGGAGTTGCCCTTTTGTGTATACCTTCCGTGTGAGGCCCTATGGCTAGCCGACCCGCCCACACAGCGAGGCTCCCAAGGCTAAAACAACATTATTTATTTTTTGACTCAATATATCACCTTCCCAAATTTGCAAACTCATGTCCTCTTCAAAATTGGAACAAAAATATTGGTAACATATAATTAGGAAGAGTTGGAGGGGTCTCAGTGCTGTGGAAATTGCCTAACAACTCTTCCTCGGCGATTTTTTCTGCACATTAGGCCTGCACCTGAAATCCCTCTTGAATATAACATTTAATTAGGAAAAGTCAGATGAGTTTAAGGATAGTATTCTGAGTGATACTAGACATTTCCTTAACGCTTTTTCCTTAGCGATTTATCCTGTCTATTATACCTCAAAATCCACAAGTCTTTGGGTAACGATACTGGAGACTTCCTTAACACTTTCTTCTAAGCAATTTATCCTGTCTATTATACCTCAAAATCCACAACTCTTTGGGAAACATAATTAGGAAAAACAGGATGATTCTCAGGCTTAGAATAGCGAGAAAATTGGTAGATACGGATGCGCTACGTCGGCTTCTTATATTTATTTATTTATTACTAATCCCAGATTTTTTTTTTTTTCGACCTAGTGAAGGGGTCAGGAAAAGCAGCATCTAATGGCTAAGTTCGAAAAGTCTCATATGATTTAAATAATACTGTCTGGTGTGGGCAAGAATAAAACTGAAAATACTGAAGTGAAAAAAAAAAACTGCCTGGAGAAATCAAGAATGAAATTGAGAAAATGCCTGAAGAGAGCATGAATAAAACTAAAAATACAAAAAAAAGAGCAAAAATAAAACAAAAAAATCTGGAGAGAACAAGAATAAAACTGAAACTGAAAATACTAACAAAAAAAATAATAATAATAAACTGGAGGAAGCCAAAGTAAAACAGAAAAAAAAAAGGTCCTGAGAAATCAAGAATAAAACTGAAAATACTAAGAAAAACTGTCTGGAGAGAGTAAAAAAAAAACTGAATACACAAAAACTGGAGGAAACAATAAATAAATAAAAAAGTCTAGAGAAAGCAAGAATAAAACTTAAAATACAAAGAAAAACTGTCTGGGGAGAGCGAGAATAATATTGAAAAAAAAAAAAAAATGTTTGGAGAGAACAGAAATAAAAGAAGATGAAAATGTTAGTAAAAGTTGTGGGTAGACTCGAATGTGGTAGATGACGTCACCGCAGTTCTGGAAACATGGCGCCCTTTTCGTCGTATTAGGACTGTGGTTTAACTGAGCACACCACAGCCACAGTACCACATCCACCACACTACAATACTGCCACGTTCCACCACACTCACTATCACTACAGCATAGCATACCACCACATCACAGCACACTCACTACGCCATAACATACAACACCCACCACACCACACTACATCGTATCACACTACACACACATTCCAAGCCACCACCATAGCACACCATTTCATCACCACACCATCACCCACACATCAGTATCACACTTTACATCATCATTGCACCACGTCACACCACACCATCATAGCAACACACACACACACACACACACACACACACACACACACACACACACACACACACACAATTTATCTCCACAACCACCTTATTCCTATTTACTTATGTTTGAAGAAATGGCAGGTACATTAAACATTCATTATTCAGAGTTTAAACATGTAAAGGATGTGTTTTTAGATAACTCGCTGTAGTTCTGTTACCTCAGCTTGATCCAGATTTTCGACTTTTTTCAGCTTATTTCATGTAGTGGAGTGGCAGAAAAAGACAATGCTACGGCTCTGCATCCTTCCAATAGCACTTCATCGTGACTAGCATGAATTCCTAGTGTTAATCTATTATTTCTAAGTCATCATTCAAGACGGTGCTGACAATCAGGTCAAGATTTAAAAACGTGTAATGACCCAGAATTTTGGTTTCATTAAAAATCTATGGACTAAGAATGTACAGTTTCACATATGCAAATAATTTCATTCCTTCGACTTAATCCTGAAAAATTAAGTGTATTCAAATTTGCTCTGGGTTTACATGCCAAGAATATGACTTACTATACGGTTTTTACTCTAACTTAGCCCAGATTTTCGTCATTTTGCAACTTATTTCACATAGCTCCCTGGCAGAAGAGAGTGGTATGGCTCTACATCCTTTCCATAGCACTTCTTCGTGACTAGCATCAATATCTGGTGTTAATCTATAGCAGTAATTCAGTATTCAAGATGGGAGGATGACAAATTTAGGTCAGGTTAGAGTGAAAAGGGTATAACAGCCCCTCCAGTCCGATGACATTTGTGTTACTCTATTCCTCTCCTGACGATTAGATTCAGAATATTTGGTCTGAGGAGACTAGATGCACCCCTGTTTATTTATTTATTTATTTATTTTTCTGTGCTGTCCCCTGAATAAAACTAAATAAAATCGTCCTAAGACAGCAATAATAAGATAATACGTCATCGGAGTGAAAGGGTAAAAGTTGCAAAATAAGTCTGATATATTTTAGTGAATCAGAATTAGCATTATTTATTATCTTTTTTATCAATTTTATTTTATCTATTTTATTATCCATTTTATTATCATAGTAAAGTATCGGTAACAATAAATTTCACGTTACCTTCCTTGAGGCGTGGAGACTTGGGGATAGGCTGCCTTTGTCCTGATCATTTAAGGGTAGGAGACCAACCCACGCCCCTTGTGGCAAGAGAGAGAGAGGGGGGGGGAAAGAGATGAAGAAGGAGGAGGAGGAGGAGGAGGATAATGATAACAGTACCTAATGTTAATAATAGATGATGATGATGATGATGATGATAATAAGAAGAAATTTATAACAGCTACGGCCAGAAAAAGACTTATTCTAGCTCCATTACTCCACCAATAAATTCTCTCAGCTGCTCGTATCTGAAATTGAATATCAGTAATTTTCCAACCATAAGAGGATTAATTACATTGGTATGAGCATTCAGTTTCGTATTCTCGTCGGTTAAGGAAGCTCCCTAACACGTCTTCCTTGGCGATTTATTTCTGGATACGGCTGGCTAGTATCGTTTTGTGCGCTTTTTATGCAGAGTATGGTGATATTAGAATGATTTAAGTAACAGAAGAGGGCGGCAATGTGTAATAAGCAAATTAAATCGCTAAGAAAGAGGTGTTGGGAAGCTTCCATAACCAACGAGAATGCAGACATGACTTTCACCTTTAAAAATCGTCTGTCAGTAGGTCAAATAGAACACTAGAATTGTCTCGATGATGAGAAATTTAAATATATGTATATACTCCACTATCTGTCTATCGCCTGACGTCGCAGTCTTGTAAGTGGTGACCGGAAAGGAATGGCCTAAACGTCACCCCGTCCCACGTTGTCTGGCTGCCCTTCCTCCAACTCACACCTCTCATGCTCGCATACCTCTCCATCCCATCTCTTCATTTCATCCTCGGTCTCCCCTTCTCCCTCTAGCTCACACGCCCATCATATACCTCTCCATCCCATCCCTGCATCTCATCCTCCGTCTCCCCTTCCCCCTCCAACTCACACACTCCGCATATACTTCTCCATCCCATCCCTCCATCTCATCCTTGGTCTCCTCTTCTCCCTGCATCTCACACACCCCTCATATACCTCTCCATCCCATCCCTTCATCCCATCTTCGGTCTCCCCTTCCCCCTCCACCTCACTCACATGCACTTTTCAAATCAGCCTCTCAGTCCCCATCCTCTCCACATAACCAAACCATCTCGGTCATCAATACAAGGACATATTTAGGTGTAGTGTGCAGAAAATAAAGATAATACATAGATGTTAGCCAGCCTCCTAATCCCACGTGTATAAAAAAAAAAAGTCGAAATTAAGATGATATCAGGGAGAGGCCAGATAAATAACTTTCTAATCCCACACGGCGTAAAATAGGAGGCTATCGTTAATGTCATCATCCATGGTCCGTTGTAGGTTAAGGAAGCTCCCTAACACCTCTTCCTTAGCGATTTATTTTTGGATGTGACTGGTTCATATCATTTTGTACGTCATCTATGCAGAGTATGACGATATTGGAAGGATTTACGCAACACAGAAGAGGACAGTAAGGTATAATAAGCAATCTAAATCGCTTAGGAAGAGGTGTTAGGGTGCTTCCTTAACCAAGGAGAATACGGTCCTATATTTAACCCTTTCCAGTAAAAAAAAAAAAAAAAAAATGAGCTGAATAAAGTCGGCATGAAATAGTAAGCATAACCTCCAAGGAATATAGCATTGGATTAAAGAGGTTAGCTACATCACTCAGGCTAACCTCAGACGATTTTCATAAGCCTGGAAGAGGGTTTTCGACTTGGAGGGGTTAGACATAGCCTTCATTAACCCCATCAGTACGAAAGGTCATTGATACACTGAATAAAATCGCCTGGAGAGGGCAAGAATAAATGAAAAAAATGCGTAGTTAAGTAAAACTTTGAATAACTCAGAAACACCAAAACATAAGTACAATTTTCGACTTAAGATCACGTATACTTGTTGTTGTTACCTCTGCCAACGAAGTTGGAGGAGGATATGTATTCATCAGTGTTTGTCTGTTTGTTTGTCCACACGATATCTGCAAAAGTTCTCTCCGGATATCAATAAAATTTTGTGGAAGGATGGGCTATGGGCCAATATAGAATTAATTAAATTTGGGGGCGGATCCGGATTCGGATCCGGAGTATCCCTCATAATGTCTCCAAAAATTTTCAATGAATTTAAATGTAATTTTGTGGAAGGGTGGGCCATGGGTCAAGAAAGAACTTACTAGATTTTATATCCGGATCCTATGTATGTCGCACAGTTTCTCCAAAAGTTCTCAATGAATTTCGATAAAATTTTGTGGAAGAGTGGACCATGGTGCAAGGAACAATTGATTAAATTTGGGGGCGGATCCGGATCCTGTGTATTCCATACCATATCCCCATGGATCCGGATCAGGAGCCTTTTTAATGGCAGTGGGATTGGCGGAGGTATGCGCTAGCTGTATGCTGTCTAGTTGTTGTTGTGGTGGTGGTCCAGGGATGATCTGGAATGTGAACCCGGTGGACTTCAGACTTAAATTCCCCTACTGCTGTCCACCATCAACCTTTTGGTGAATAGGGAAGAAGTTGAAAGACATCTGTAAAGCCAGGCAGTAGAGCCGCCTGGTTATGTCAGTGTCACCACATGAAGGCTTCCCTCTACAGTACCACGATGTTAAATGTGCTGTAAACAGTTAACACGGGATGTACTCTGTGTGCTGGGTACATAATGAGAGAGAGAGAGAGAGAGAGAGAGAGATGTGGGGGCGAGACGGACCAAACTCCACGCCTCCTCACACTCGCCCACTACTTAACCATCTCACTCTCAGTACCTTAAATGATTCATTGCGACACACACACACACACACACACACACACACACACACACACACACACACACACAGACAGGGGCATTGTGCGAGTATAGATATGAATGTATATGTGGAGATAGAGAGAGGGGAGTGTCATTATACTGATCTGAATATTTGTGGAGAGAGAGAGAGAGTAAATTAACACGAATTTATTTATGAAAGGGAACATAAGATTAGTAGTGTTTTTTTCCTAATTTGGTGTCATGATTAATTTTGAAAACCTTATTGAATTTTTAAAACCACCTAAATATGACATCCAAAATACTTACGGAAAAATTGTAGATTATCATTTTTGAAGTCGAGTAACATCATCCCAAATACGGACCTGCACACCCCATAAAAATTTAAATGGTGTATTGGAAGAATTATGGGAGTTGTAGTGTGTGTGTGTGTGTGTGTGTGTGTGTGTGTGTGTGTGTGTGTGTGTGTTTGTAAGTGTGTGTGTAGATGTGTTGGTTTGTGTGTACTGTATGTGTGTTGGTTTGTGTGTACTGTATGTGTGTTGGTTTATGTGTGTGTGTGTGTGTGTGTGTGTGTGTGTGTGTGTGTGTGTGTGTGTGTTGAAGGTCGGTGAGGGAGTTTAAGGAAGGACGGCCATGACCGAGGATTGGGAGGAAGATTATGACAGTTGTGTTGGAAGGCCTCACCATCCACTCACCCGATGTAGTGCCACTCAGGCGACTCAAAGCCGAAAAACAAGCCAGATTATTTGCTAAATTATATGCAGGAATTAGACACATCGGCTCTTATTCTTGTCGGTTAAGGAAGGTCCCTAGCACCTTTTCCTGAGCGATTTATTTTCCATGTTACAGTTTACTGCTCTTTTGTGTCATATTAATCCTTTTTTCATTTTCGACATAGATTGCATAAATAAGATAAGGGTAGCTATTAAAATGGCAGAAATAAACTAGTAAAGTAAAGGTGTTAGGGAGCTTCCTTGTCCGACGAGAGTATGACCCCTATGCCCGTAACCTCGATTAAGGAAGTTCCCTAAAACCTTTTCCTAAGCGATTTATTTTGGTTATTACACTTTCCCGTCCTATTGTGCGTTATATAAATCCTTCCAATATCACCATACTCTGCTTAAATGAAGTACAGAAGGGTATTAACTACTGTAGTCATGCGCAAAAATAAATCGCCAAGGAAGAGGTGTTTGGGAGACTCCTTACTCGACGAGAATATGCGCCCTGGTGGTCTAGTGGGTTTAACAAAGCTGGGGGGGAAATGTAAAAAATGGTCGATGGCGAAATCACATAATCAGTGTCAAAAAAATAATAAAATGCTAATAAAATAAGAAAATAATAAAATGTTTCAAAAATGCTGAAAATAAATTATAATAAAATTCTATAAATGATGAGGAAATGAATAATAATAAAATAAAATGTAAGAAAGTACGATTCTAATAAAATGCTAAGAAAAGAAAATAACATGCTAAGAAAGTAAAATGTTAAGAAAATGAAATATAAATTATAAGAAAAAAAAACACTACTATATTGTACTGAATTTTGTGCTGTAAGACAATGGATTCACTACAGATTAACTAAT